>NW_026896621.1:0-24479 GCF_033153095.1 Gastrolobium bilobum
AACGCTCTATGCTCCAACTCCACAGGCAAATGACATGCTTTCCCAAACAACAACTGAAATGGAGACATTCCAATAGGAGTCGTGAATGCTGTCCTATATGCCCACAAAGTGTCATCAAGTTTCTTGGACCATTAAGTCCTAGCACTTCCAACAGTCTTATCCAGAATTCTTTTAAGTTCCCTGTTGGAAATCTCAACCTGACCATAATTCTGTGGGTGGTATGGAGTACTTATTTTGTGCCTTACTCCATACTTTGCAAGAACAGCTTCAACAAACCTGTTATCAAAATAGGTTCCTCCATCACTTATTATGGCTCTTGGAACTCCAAATCTCACAAATATGTTTTTCTTCAGGAATGCTATCACAACTCTAGCATCATTGGTCTGTGTGGCTATGGCTTTAACCCACTTCGACACATAATCAACTGCCACCAGGATATACTTGTTAGAGTAGGAAGAGGGAAAAGGTCTCATGAAATCTATACCCCAGACATCAAAGATCTCCACCTCCAGAATATTATTCAAAGGCATTTCATGTCTCCTGGAGATGTTTCCAGTCCTTTGGCAGTTGTCACATGCTTCCACATATTTCCTGGCATCCTTGTACAATGTGGGCCAGTAAAAGCCACTCATCAAAACCTTGGCTACTGTTCTCTCACCTGCAAAATGACCACCATAGGCTGAACCATGACAGTGCCATAAGACACTCTTTTGCTCCTCTTCTGGAATGCATCTTCGGATTACTCCATCTGAACATCTATAGAAGAGGTATGGTTCATCCCAGATGTATCTCCTCACATCATGCAGAAATTTCTTCCTCTGCTGGTAAGTGAAATCCTTAGGCATGGCTCCAGCAGCTCTGTATTTAGCAAAATCAGCAAACCATGGTAGTGTGTTAACAGACAAGACTTGATCATGCACCAACTGGGAAATAGTGCTTATGGCCAGTATTTGTTCATAAGGAAACTCTTCCTTGATCACCACTTCTGGTCCCTCTTGTAGATGTGTCTCTGTGATCCTGGATAAATGATCAGCCACCAAGTTCTCCACTCCCTTTTTGTCTTTGATTTCTACTTAAAATTCTTGTAGAAGTAGCATCCATCGGAGTAACCTGGGCTTAGCATCCTTCTTTGTTAACAAATATTTCAAAGCTGCATGGTCAGTGTAAACAATAACTTTGGACCCTAGCATATATGACCTAAATTTGTCAAATGCATACACTATTGCCAATAACTCTTTCTCTGTAGTAGCATAATTTCTTTTGTGCCTCATTAAGAATTTTACTGGCATAGTAAATGACATGCAATAGTTTATCCTTCCTTTGACCTAACACTACCCCCACAACAAAATCACTGGCATCACATATAAGCTCAAAAGGTAATGAAAAATTAGGTGCCATGATTATAGGTGCAGTGATCAACTTGTCTTTTAACACACTGAATGCATGCAAGCAGTCATCAGTAAACAAAAATTCTTAATCTTTCCCTAACAGCTTGCACAATGGTTTTGCAATTTTGAAAAGTCTTTAATAAAATGACGGTAAAATCCAGCATGTCCTAGAAAACTCCTCACACCTTTAACATTTATGGGAGGGGGTAATTTCTCAATAACAGAGATCTTGTCCTTATCTACTTCAATCCCTCTGTTGGATACTTTGTGTCCCAGAACAATCCCCTCTGTCACCATGAAGTGACATTTCTCCCAATTTAGCACAAGATTGCAATCTTGGCATCTTTTCAAAACACAATCCAAGTTTTCTAAACATGCATCAAAAGTAGGACCAAACACAGAAAAATCATCCATGAAAATCTAAATGCATCTTTCTACCATGTCAGAGAATATGGAAAGCATGCACCTTTGAAAGTTTCTGGTGCATTGCATAGCCCAAAAGGCATCCTCCGGTATGCAAAGATTCCATAGGGGCAAGTGAATGCGGTCTTTTCCTGATCTTCTGGAGCCACAACTATCTGGTTATAGCTAGAGTATCCATCCAAGAAGCAGTAGAAAGAATGTCCTGCCAATCTCTCTAGCATCTGGTCCAAAAATGGAATAGGGAAATGATCCTTCGTGGTTGCTTTGTTGAGTCTCCGGTAGTCAATACACATCCTCCAGCCAGTCACTGTTCTTGTAGGGATCAGTTCATTGTTCTCATTTTTTACAACAATCATCCCTCCTTTCTTGGGTACTGTTTGAACTGGACTCACCCAAGCACTGTCTGAAATAGGGTAAATCATCCCAGCATCAAGCAACTTCACCACCTCCTTCCTCACTACCTCCTTCATAGTGGGATTGAGTCTTCTCTGTGGTTGCCTCACTGGTTTGACTTCTTCCTCCATTAAGATCTTGTGAGTGCAGAAGGAAGGGTTGATACCCTTAAGATCTGAAAATGACTAGCCCATGACTGTCTTGTTCTTCTTGAGTACCTCAACCAACTTCACTTCCTCCCCTTCAGACAAAAATGCATTGATAATGGCTAGGTAGGTTTCATCATCCCCAAGGAACACATACTTCAAATTTGAAGATAGTTCTTTCAGTTCCACCTTAGGTGCTCCCTTAGGAATGTCATCCACCTTCTTTTCAAGCTCTTCAACTACTAGTTCCTCCTGATAAAATTCCCCACTCATTTCTTCCTTACTTTTGTCTTCCTCCAATAACAGGTTCTCTTCTCCCGTCACTTCTTTCACAACCTCCTGTATAATGTCAATCCTGAAACAATGCTCCACATCAACAGGATGTTTAATGGCTTCAAATACATCAATTGTAACTGTCTCTTCATTCACTCTTAGCATCAGCTTCCCCTGTTCAACATCAATCAGGGATCTAGCAGTTGCTAAAACTGGCCTCCCTAGCTGTAGAGGGCTTTCAGTATCTTCTTCTTCCATATCTAGAATAAAAAAATCCACTGGAAAAATAAGCTTGTCCACCTTGACCAGAACATCTTCAACCACACCTTCTGGTCTTTTGATGGATCTATCAGCAAGGTGCAATATAAGATTAGTATCCTTCAGGGTGTTGATTCCCAAGGCTCTACATACAGTCAAAGGCATCAGATTTATGCTAGCCCCCAAATCACAAAGTGCCTTCCCTACTTCCACATCTCCAATGGCAATAGGGATGCTGAAACTTCCAGGATCTTTCAATTTTGGTGGAAGCTTCTTTTGGATCAGGGCACTACACTCTTCTGTCAAAGCCACTGTCTCACCATCCTTCAATCTCCTCTTCTTAGATAGAAGATCCTTCATAAATTTGGCATAGTGTGGCATGTTCTCCAGGGCCTTAGCAAATGGAATGTTAATCGACAACTTCTTAAAAATATCCAGAAACCTTACATAGTGCTGCTTCTGGATTTCATGCTTCAACCGTTGAGGATAAGACACTTTAGCATAAGGAGATAGGTTAATTGGCTGGTCCTGGTTGTCAGCCATCTTCTTCTTCTCCCACTTCATCAACTTCTTGGGTGAAGAACTCTTTTCAACCACAACCTCTTCTTCCTTCTTCTTTTCCTCAACTTCTTATTCTTTATCATTTTCAACTACAACATCTTCAACAACAACTTCCCCCTCACTTTTCTTTTCTCCCACTTTATTCTCATCCACTTTCTTGTTCACCGGTTGGAGCACAAGCCCACTTCTTGTAAAGATGGACTTGCAGTGCTCATTTGGATTCACCATAGTATCACTAGGGAACTTTCCCTGTGGCCTCTCAGCTATCTACCTAGACAACTGACCAATCTGTGTCTCCAAATTCCGGATGGATGCTTCTTGGTTTCTGAATGCTGCCTTAGTCTCCTGTATGAAAGCAGAAGTCTCTTCCCTGAAAGAATTTGACCCCTTGATGTAATCTTGAGTAGTCTTTGATAACTGGGCAAAAGCTTTCTCCCATGCAGTAGTATCACTTGGCTGTGATGAGTGTGTTGGAGGAGGATGTAGTGGAGGATTCAACTGATGGTTGGAACTATAACTGAACCCTGGGTGTTGATTCTTGTTCTTCCATGGTGGCACATACACATTTCGCCCCTAGTTGTTGTAATTCCTCTGGTTGTTATGGTCATACCACACTCCATTAACTTCTGCTTGTTCAGCAGGTCTCCCACAATCACAATCATCTGTAACATGGCTTTTCTCATAACTGGCACACACAGAATTAGTGTCCATAGAAGCAACCTTCTGAGAAGAAAGCTGCTTAGTGAGAGAATCAATTTGTTGTTGTTGTTGTTTCTGTACTTGCTGTATCTGGTCATTCTTGGCTAATAAAGCATCATAGCCATCCAATTTAATAATTCCCATTCTTGTGTCATTCACTGGAGCATTGTCAAACTCCTGAGATGCTAAGGACTCAAAGATGTCCAGGGCTTCCTGAGGAGTCTTGGTTGTCAATGAACCACCAGCTGTGGCATTCACCAATGTCCTAGTAGTGGTTGTCAACCCCTGGAGGAAGATTGCTGCTTGATTCCACACTTATATCCCGTGTTGTGGGCATTTCCTCAAGAGTGTCTTGAACCTCTCCCAGGCATCATAGATATACTCTAATTCTTTCTTCTTGAATCCTGTAATCTCATCCTTCAACTTTGCCCTCTTGGATGCTGAAAAGAATCTGGCCAAAAACTTGGTCTGCAGGTCATCCCAAGTTGTAATACTTCCTTGTGGTAGTGACTGTAGCCATATCTTGGCATCATCCTTCAGTGAATGAGTAAAAAGCCTCAAAAGAATGGCATCTCTGGACACTCCATTAATCTTCACAGTGTCACTTAACAGCAAGAAATTTTCAATGTGCAGGTATGGATCCTCTGCACTTGTTCCAGCAAACTATTCTTTCTGCACCAAATGTACCAGTGCAGGATTTAATTCGAAATTATTGGACTCTATTGTAGGTCGAACCACACTTCCAATTGGTGGAATGACATCAGGAGTCATGTAATCTCTCAGTGTCCACTGTGGTGGTTGCACATGGTTTTCTGCCATATTCTCCTCCTGTACTGTAGTACTTGGTTCACCACTTGGTTCCTCCCTTTCCAGTAATTGCCTTCTTCTGGCTGCCCTCCTGTTCCTTCTAATTGTCCTTTCTAACTCTGGGTCAAACAACAAAGAAGTTGAATCAAAAGTACCTTGCATACACCAGAATTAAAATGGAACAAAAATTCATACAACAAAAATATAAAATACTGAAAATAAAAGATTCAATCTTAACAACTAATGGTGTTTGTCAATGTTAAAAAACAAATTCCCCGGCAACGGCGCCAAAAACTTGTTGTCAGATTAGCAAATGTACTAGTCAAACAAGTAATAAAATGATGAGTAAAGATCGTTCCCACGAGAAATTGTGTCAAGCACTGACTAACCAAATATTGTTAAGTTGAATCAACCAAAAGATTATGAATTGCATTTATTTCTTGTCACCAGAAATTAAATTTGAATAAAATTAAAGAATTGATAAACAAATAAAGTGTGAATATAATTTAAAACAAGTAGTCAGATGTCAATTTCCCTCAAGAATGAATTTATGGATGAACCAATTTCCATGAAGAATATCTACTATGTAATGTTGATCAACCTTTTTCTTATCATCAAGATGTAATGTCTTACTACCTTGATAGACACATTAATTAGAAATCCTAATGTCTTGGTGATTCCTTTCTTAATACATGCATTAATTACTAAGGTCTTAAGATCACTTCAGAAATCCTAGCATCAATGTCTTGACTACTAGAACACTGATGATGAAGTTGACAAATATAGAAACAATGTAAACATATCTGAATCTACACTACTATTTAACATGAAGAATTAATCAAGACAACTTCATACAAATCACATAATAAATAAACAAGACATCTAATTAACCATTCATAAATTCAAACTTGAGTTCCATTGAATCAGACTACAAAGAACTCTACTCAGACATAATTGAAATATAAACAAAGGAAGAAGAAAGATCAAACTCCATTGTCATAATAGTAAGTCTTCAATCTTCAAGTGCAATTACATAGGAAACTAACTAATACAAGAACTAAGTCCTAAAGAATTTGGAAAGTAAGAGAGAGAAGTCAGATCAGAGGATCTGATATGGGGGAGAGAGATAGAATCAGATCTATGACAAATGTGAAGGCCCTTGCCTTTTATGGTGTTACAAATTATAACTGAAAACTAACATGGACGCTAAAACATTCATGAATAGGCGTTTTAGCGTCCATGTTTGACGGATGCCCAACTGCTTTTAACTAACTTGGGCGCTAAAACGTGAACTGTTGAACGTTTTAGCGTCCATGTCTGGTGAATGCTCAACTGCTTCCAACTGACTCCAACGCTAAAACACTTGGTTTGGACGTTTTAGCGTTCGAGACCAGAGTCTTTTTTCCAACAGCAGGGCGCTAAAACGTTTGATTAGGAAGTTTTAGCGCCCAAGACCAGCAACTTTTGTCCTCAGATTGCAGCAGCGCGTTGAAACGTTCTGTGTGAGCGTTCAGCACCAGCAACTTTTGTCCTTCGTTTGCAGCAGCGCGCTAAAACGTTCTATGTGAATGTTTTAGCGCTCAACACTACCTATTCTCCCTTTCTCCAGAATCTTGTTCTTTCTTTCTGCTGCTCCTTAAGCTTTATTTCCCTACAAGACAGTGTAATTTTTCAACAATGCTTTCAGAACTTGTACTTGAGGGAATTCCAGGAAATTAACCTCTTTTTCATCCAATTAATCACACAAATTGATACTAATTCATGCTGAAAAACCTGATGAACTAGGGGTTTATCAAGTCTCCACACCAATCACCGTCAGAGTACCCAATCAACTTATAATCATCAGACCTCGAGTAGTATAACCCGAGTGACACCGTTCCCTGAACATACCTTAGGATCCGCTTCAATACCTTCTAATGTGAATAGACCAGTTCCTCCATGAACCGACTTACAATGCCAACACTTAACAAGAGATCTGGCCTTGTGCATGAGAGATAGCGAAGACTTTCCACCAAACTCCAGTATTTGCTTGCATTGACTCGTTCTCCTCCATCAAACTTCGAGAGTTTTGCACCAGGTTCCATCGGAGTTGAAACCGGGTTGCAACTTTCCATTTTGAACTTCTTCAAAATCTCCTTTGCATATGCCTCTTGTGACACAAAGATAACCGTCTCACCTTGTCTTACCTCCAGTCCAAGGAAAAACTTCATCAAACCGAGATCCGTCATCTCGAACTCCCTTTCCATTGTGCTCTTAAACTCTTGTATCAAATATTTGTTGTTCCCCATAAAGATGAGGTCATCGACATAAAGAGGCACAAATAACATATTAGCTCCACTCTTCTTCACATAAAGAGCATGTTCATAGGGACATTGCTGGAACCCGTTCTCCTTAAAGTAAGTATCAATACGAGTATTCCATGCCCGCGGTGCTTGCTTCAACCCGTAAAGTGCCTTCTTCAATCTTAGCACCTTCTTCTCTTCTCCGACCTTCATGTACCCCGGTGGTTGTTCGACATAAACTTCTTCTTCGAGCACACCATTCAAGAATGTCGACTTGAGATCCATTTGAAATATCAGCCATTTGAATTGTGCCCCTTGTGAAATAAGTAATCGAATTGTCTCCATTCTTGCAACAAGAGAAAACACCTCATCATAGTCAATTCCCGCCTTTTGTTTGTATCCTTTTACAACAAGTCACTCCTTGTACCGTTCTATCTCCCCTTGAGCATTCATCTTTTTCTTGAACACCCACTTCAAACCAATGGGTTGACTTACGTTCAGTAATTCTGCTAACTCCCATGTGTTGTTACAGTCAATTGCTTTAATCTCCTCATCCATGGCAGTTTGCCACTTCTTATCTCGCACCGCCTCTTCAAAACTTATGTCCTCAGAATCTGCCAAAAAGAAAACAAGGTGTACCTCACTTGTCGAATCATACAGGTCTTGCAAACTTCGCATTCTTGGTTGTTATGGTTCATCTTCATCATCAGAAATTTCAGAACTTGCCGGGATGGCTATTGGTGTAGTGGTTGATGATTCTCCGACTTCATTAGCCCCAGATGATTTGTTCCAATCCCATTCATCTACTTCATTAACTCGTACATCTCGGCTCATCATGACCTTCTTGCTAACGGGGTCAAGTAGCTTGTATCCTTTTGTCTTCTCATCATACCCAATGAAAACATACTTCTTACTTTTATCTCCGAGCTTGGTTCTTTGCTGATCCGGTACGTGTGCATAAGCCACACTACCAAATACTCTGAGATGAGTGACTGTTGGCTTTTGTTCGCTCCATGCCTCTTGTGGTGTTTTATCATTTAGGCTCGAATGTGGACACCGGTTTTGCACATATACAGCACACTGCACGGCTTCTTCCCAAAACTCCTTCGGCATCTTTTTGTTCTTAAGCATTGATCAAACATGTCAAGAATAGCCCGGTTCTTCCTCTCAGCCACACCATTCTGTTGTGGTGAGTACGGTGTTGTTAGAAATCGCCTTATGCCGTGCTCCTCACAAAACTCCATGAAAGATGTCGAGGTGTACTCCCCACCTCGGTCAGAATGTACCGACTTGATGTGTCTATCAGTTGCATTTTCAACCATCACTTTGAACTTTTTAAACACCTCGAACACCTCAGACTTTTCCTTCAAAAAATAAACTCAAGTTTTCCGTGAAAAATCATCAATAAACAAAATAAAATTCCTTTTCTTGCTAAAGGATTCGGGGGTGATTGGTCCACATAGATCAGTATGAATTAACTCTAGAGGTTGCTTAACTCGGTATCCTGCCATCTTTTGAAAAGAGGTTCTTGCATGCTTGCCTAATCCACATTCTTCACAAAATTTTTCTTCATAGTTTATATCTGGTAACCCGTCCACCATGTTCTTTTTTGCTAACTCGGTTAGACCGCCATAATGTAGGTGACAAAAATGGAGATGCCAAAGCAACGCCTTGTCTACTACGTCGGCTTGCAAACATTCGACCTGCACACTTCTCAAATTCAGCTTGTACATCCTATTTCTCCCCATTTCAACTCGGGCCACCAACCGACCTCGCTCATCTTTCAAGTGCAGTACCCGGTCTTTCATGAGTACTGAGGAGACTTTCTCCATCAGTTGTCCCATACTCAAAATATTGCTCTTGAGATCGGGTACATAGTACACATGTAACACCCTTAATAAGGCCATCAAAGGTGTAACATTGCTTGACATTCAATGCGCGGAATCCATGTACTTGAGCGTGGTTAACTTGAAATTTACTAATGGGAATTAATTTCGTTCTTTTCCCTAACTTATGTATTCCTCTAGTCATGAGTTTCTCTTTTTCTTTGTCTACGGTCTACTTACAAATTAATCTCTACTTGGTTACCCTACTTATACTTATGCGCTATTTTAGGGGCTCACTTACATGATCACAATTTTAGTGTTGACTACTACCCAGTAGGTAGTTACTTAAGTGTCTTATGCGGATAGTGACTTATGTTACTTAATCTTTCCTACTAATTTCATAGTCCATAAAACATAAACATCCAAAATATCGTACTTCAAACGCATATAAATTGTTCAAAATAGTCTAAGTGGCATAGTCTATTACAGTCATCCAAATTAAAATCTTTAGTGCATCTTTAGTAAGGTGCACCCTCAATCCATAGGGATTCCATTTCCTGATCCATAATAAAGTTTGCCAGTTCCCGCTTTCCTTCAAATATTAGATTAAAAACTCTATCTACAAGGGATGGTGTATTATCAATTTTATCTGCACATGGCTGCGCAGGTTCCTCTTCAACTCGTACCAACCTCTTTCCCTGCCTTACCCATTTGGTCATTTTTACCTGAAAGGGGATTTCCCAAAGGGGGGGTGAGATTGGGGGTCTCAGTAAGGACTCACAGTTGGAGCAACCTCCAAACCATGATGCTTACTCCTGCAATAGTCACATAATAACATGTACAATAATAGAATGGCAAAACATTGGAAACATAGTTTGGAAAATAATCATGCTTTCATATCATCATACCAATCCTGCCATGGCAATTACTCTCCATGGTCTTATGGACGAATACCCAGGGTCCTCGTCAGGTTGCCTCTGTGGTATTAGTGCACAGGCCATCTTACAAAACTTGCATGAATAAACATTAGTTCCAAACAACCAAACATATCATGTAATGCATCATATAACATATTGCAGTCAAACCTCACTTTAACATAAAGGGGTGGCAACCATAGGGTAGCCGCTTCAACAACCATAAATCACTTACACTTTTTCGCTTTGTAAATTCTTCCCGTAGATGATGGATTCGGCCAAATGAAGGTCCTAGTATCTTGGATCTCTTTTCAAGCTTTGGTTTGTCCTAGTCACATATTCAACCTTAGTACATGGTTCTAAAATTAAAAGATCTAAACTTTAATATTCTTCATGTCATAGGTTCGGCTCTCTAAAAATGCCTAGGAGATAATTTTTACAAATTGTTTTCATGCATAAGTCATATTCTATGGCATACATTTCGGCCACACATCATGGTATTAAGAAAACCTTCACATATTTCCCTTTTAGGCTTATTAGGGTTCGGCCACTTAGAGATGATATACTTTAGAGGTGATTTTAAAGATGAAGGATGCATGCATGGCTTTATTAGTCCAAGGTCTAGTCATATAAACTAGTTAGAGTTCATTCTACTCACTTGAAGGGATGAAGGGCTCATGAAATCTTACCTCAAAGGTGATGTCTAAAATAAAACTCCAACTTGATCTTCAAGTAGTCTTCTAGGATCGAGAGTTGCTTCCAACCACTTCTTAATCTCTCTTTACGTAAGTCTAAGAGGAGAGGAAAGGTGTTGGTTTACTTGTTTCTTGTTTATGAGTGGGTGGCCGACGCTAGAAGTGAGGGAGTGTGTAACATCCCACAGATTTAAGAATTTGAATAAACTTCCGTCAGGAATACGGAAGCAGGGTTATAATTCGATATTATATATATATATATATATATATATATATATATATATATATATATACATAATTAGGGTGGACCTAATTCAAGTAAGGAAAATTATTTTATGACAATTAGGAGCGAGTATATAAATATAATTATTTTAAGCATCCAAACTCTAGTTAAAAAGGGATGGAATTAACTTAATCATAACGTATACAAACATTAGTTTAAACATAAAATAAAATTAGAAGGTATATGAAATATATGGTAGTGGGTTGTACATGAAGTATGTAAGTTTTGGACATTCTCTTGTGAGGCCTTTTCAATTGCGGGGCGATGGCCCAAGAGCATTGTAGGATGAATTAATTCAGCCCATACCTTTTCCCATCATGGAACCTTTAGTTTATCTTTTCCCTAATCTGAATGCATGAAAGCCAATTGGTCAATAACAATCTCATCACCTAGCACCCAATAAGGGCCAAAGGTTATCTTACTATTTTATTATTTTTGTTCTTCCCTCCTTGCACCTTTGAATCAGATTTTGGCCAACACATCTTCCCTTTTTACTTCACCCAACCGAGAGGGACTCTGTCCTCCCAACCGCGATTTTTCCCTTGCTCCAACCAAGTAGAAGAAGCAACAAGCAGATCCTTGGTCACATTAATATTGAATCACACTCCGCCATGATGCCACCTTCACCCATTTCTCCAAGCCGTGTAAACAGCCAAGAATGAGAGTACCCTCTTCTTCCCTTGTTCGACCTTGCATGCTGAAATTAAGGAGTGTGAAGCCTAAATAAAGTTTTTCCCCCTTGTCCAGCCGTGAACCATATCAAGAAAATAATAATAATAATAATGGACTGCATGTTAAAATTCCTTCCAAGAGCTGCACCAAAAACCGTGAGCTTTGAAAGGAGAAATATCATTCTTGTTCTCCTCACTGATTCGACATTGAACAATATCCAAGGGACTGTCATACAAACCCATCCTTCACTCTTTTCTCTTGTTCGGTTGAAGGGAGACTTCTAGGAGGTAAGGATCCCTTTTGATGTATTCCTGCCCTTCTTCATTGACTGGTTCTGATTAAACTCTTCTCCATTGTTGCAAGCTTAAGGTCCAGCAATGGTTGGGCTATCCCTCCCATTACATGCAGCTGAAGGCACGATGCTTACTAGGGAAAGCGGTCATCCTAAATTTTACACTATCATCCATTAGAAATTAGAACAAGTGAGCCTTTCCCACTTTCTCTGTTTCTGGTTTCAGCGTTTCGGCTCACGATAAATTTAGGAGAACCTAGTAATGAATAAAACCGAATATGGGTATATTAGGAACTGTGGATTTTGTTATTGGTATAAATGAAAAGGAGAGCACTTGCTAAGGGTTAAAAACCGAAACATGTGTGGGGAAGATGCTGACTATGCTCTCGCTGTCTTTTGGTGAAACAACTCCATGTTAGAAAAATTAAATTAGTGTAAAAATCATGATATCCGGTTGAATCAAGCTTGGCATGTGTTAGGGCTATTGGGACAACCCTTGTACTACTCTCCTAAATTATGTAGAATTGTTATGTAAATGAAAAATCTAAGACACCTATTTAATGGACAAGAAACCGAAACCACAAGCATGGAGGATCAAGGCTATGTAAAGGATAATTTGTAGCACCTAATTAATGGTGAAGACAACCAAATTAAATGCTTAGGGATTTATATTAATGTTAATTGTTAATCTTTGGCAAAACTAAAGTTAAAACAGAAAATTAAATAACAGGTATGCATGGTAAGTTGGTTAGAAGTCTTGTATTGAAAGCACGGAAAGTACATGCATTTTATTGGAATAGTAGATGTGAATTCTGATTGTTGGTACCCAATGTTTAGGTGTGCTAACTTCTAAAAGTGTGGGCTGATTGGCGATGCTTTGATAAAAATAAACTGTTAAAGACTCGAGGTATGTGTAGGCGGTATTACCTAATGTGACTATTGGCTAGTGTATGGAATTGTGATGTGTTGCTCACATTTGTTCTATGTATGTTATGATGATGATGAGCCAATGGTAAGAATATGAAAGAATGATATGATATATGCATGCATTTTACATCATAATACATTTTTATGTTGGGTGCGATTGCATAACATGGCATGTGTATTTGATTCATGACATCTTGAATATATATATTTGTATTGAGGACATGTGACTGAGCATGCATCATATAGGCATGCCTGGTACCAGGAGAGGGGACACTTGGCTTCAGTCCGCATAGGTTCCACAGTGGGATTCACCTTCATGGGAGCCATTAGGAATACCCACTGTGATGCTACGCGCACGACGGTGCTATGAGCGTAAAGGAAAAAGGGCGTTATATACGCGTTATGATATATGATGAAAAGGATTAAATGTTTGAAGTGACTATTTATGATTTTGTGCCTAGTTAATATTGTTGCATTATGGTTTTGTTGCCACACTACTGGGATTTTCTCTCACCCCTTTGGGGCTGCTATTTTTACAAAATGGCAGGAGGACGTAAAAGCTTTTGAGGACTTGGATATTTGCTGTTGGCTTCTACTGTTTGGGCATGCTGCTATTGATGTGATATTTTATGGATGACTGTATGAAATTGAGAAGCTTTTATTACTGTGAACTATGATTTTATTTTTGCATTACGATTTTATGACCAGCAAGTATTTTGGAAACAGATGTTGAAACGTTTGCGAAAAGGATTTTGACATGTTATCTAAATGCTGAGTTTTGAAAAGTCTTTGCGAGCACTTTGTAAGTTGTCGTACTGGGGTACAGACCTCCGATTTTCTTATAATTTATATGCACGCGTAGCCCCAGGTGTCTAGTTTCATTATATATAAACCTTGCAAAGAAATTCTGAAAGATCGATTTATTATGAATTTTACCAGCCAGGACATTTGTGATATTTCCACTACCTTCTCTCTTATTTTGCGAGTTATGTTTCGAGGGGCAAACGAACTTCAAATTACTATTATTTTATATGAACGCGAAGCTCCGGATGTCTAGTTTCTAGATTACAAAGAATATTTTTTTGAATCGTTGAAGTGAATTTTATACGAATTTTTAAAGACAGCAAGGTCTGCCAGGAAAGTTATATTTTCAGTAGTTGAGAAATTTTGAAAGTATACTCTGATTTTTGTGACGAACCCGATTTCAATTATAAGTTTTAATTGGCATTGTAAAAGTGATTTTCAGTCTCTAAAATATGATTAAAGAACTCTAATCCGCTTAGCAAACAACTCTCTTGGATGCATACAAGGGAGGGTGTTACACTAAATGGTATCAGAGCAGTTTTGATCCAAGGTGTTTGTGTGTGATTGTTGCATTGGTTGCTGTTTGTTAATCATTGTTGTTTGTATGAGTATGTTTCTTCACTGCTGTTTGAATTTAACTGCTTATTGGTTGTTGACTGTTAGGATTAAATCACTGTACTGTCTGACTCATGATTGGCACGAGCTGAATTATTCTGTTAAATTGTGAAAGTTAGTATAATTGAAATATTAGAATCATCCTGAGATATTCTGAAATCACTTTGTGGCGTTGATTACTTAGAGAAGTTTTGAGTTTTGAGAATTTTATAAAGTACTGCTTGAATTTATGAAGTGTAGGCTGTATTGTAAGGACTTATCTTGTTGTTGACTTAATATGTAGAGGTCGGTTTATGCAGTGATAAGTGTAACCTGGATAAATAATTGAATTTGATCTGTTAAATTGGATTAATCTGTCTTGCAGTTGATTTTATGGATGTTGTTCGAGTAGTTGAATACTATGTATTGTTTTATTTTAAGCCCTGTTTGGTTGTGCTGTTCATATTATGCCTTGAGATAATTGACTTGAATAGTTGCTATCACTAAATTGTACAAGAGTTGTCTGATTGTATTATGTTTCAGTTGAATTGAGTTGTTGAATTGTATAATATGGTAAGTGATTGCTTGAGCTTCTGTCATGAAGTGGGAACCGTGCCTCAATCTTGAGACTACTGTCGTGTATGCCATGTAGTGAGTAGGATCCACTCGCTGCTTGACATTACGAAAGTAGAATTAGCATCTATGAGACGCGGAGACCTCCTCAAGAGAGAAGTCTGAGGTGTGGTGTATCGTAGTCAAATAATGCCTGAGTGAAGAACAAATAATGAAGTATGGAAACTGCTGATTCCCAGTGTGTGATGAGGTGATACTCCAGCTGTAACTGAGAATGGGTCTGGCCAACACATTCTTCGGTAACCCGGTAGTATCAAACTGTCAAACATCGAGAATCAATTAATGGGAAAGTTTTGTTTGGAAATTTTGAATACATATGTTCGAAATTATGTGAGAACTTAATCTAGGGAATGACTCGAATGATTGGAGCAATTAAACTAAATTTGGTAGAACCATATGAGCAGACGTTGTAATGAATTAATGGTTAAGTTGTACTAAGAGTGAGTGGTCTCTGTTTGATAAATTGAATATGTGAAAACCTTATCTTGGGATTGACTTGTTTGGATAGAAATTTAATGAGGGGTCATAGATCTGATAAATTGAAATTATGAAATTATTATTATCTGCTTTGGGTATTATTAGCTTGTTGGGTATAGCTATTAAAAAGATATATTTGAAATTGGATTTTGGTAATATATCAGAATTGAGTTTAAGAATTAATTAAATTATCTTAACTGCATGGAATGTGAACTCTATAGCAGTGATGTATAGAAAAATCGGTTTAGGTGATATACTCAAGGGATTATATGTGTTTTGTGATCTGGATGCAAATGTTCTGTCATAATCTAATCGTTACATGAGGCCCTTTATTTGTGAACCTCACTGGGTTAATTTCTGTTTTGAACACTTGACTGTATAAATTTTAGTTTATGCTGAAAGTGGGAAATCTATGTGTGGTATATCCTAGGAAGGGTATTAGAACTGAGTTCGATGTGAAAAGTACAGCTTTGTCAGTGATCGTATTTTATTAGTATTACTTATGACTCTAAAGAGAATATTAACTGCAATTAAGATGTTGAGTATGGGTATTGTGTATGAGAATTAGAAAAGTCTGGTTTATTTGATGAATTATGACTGGGAACTGTTTAAATTGTAATGCGTGCAATGATTGGAAAGTTCATATCATGGTTAATGAATCCTCTGATCAGTGGAGTCAATTACATCCGAGGTACCTAGGATAGCGGAAAGCTCGAGGAAGTTTCCTCATATGGGTGTTTTGACGAGCTGTATGAGAGGTACCATCTTACGTGATATGTACGAAGATCATGATAGAATTAATTAGTGTATACATGGTTGCTTGGTATTCTGACTTTGTCGAGTACATTGTAAAAGGATAGACTTGGTTATTTTTTGATTTTAGGAAAATATTAGACAGTAGCTACAGACTAAACGAACAAGCTTAACATCTCTTGTAATCTCGGCAGTTAGAATTAGTCCCTTGGAATCTCAGTATCCTCACCCGTGTCTTTAATTCAGCCTCATAGTTAGAATTAATTAGAAGTGCCTTCTAAATCGTAAGCGCTAGACAAAAGCACTACTCAGCAGTGTAATTCCCTTTCCGTAAGATAGTGGCAAATATTGTGCTGTTTGCTTAATTGATGCCGTTAAATTTTTATAACTCAATAGTAATGGACTAAGATCTTTAGAAAATGAGAACATTAATTGAATTCTGTCTGTGACGAAATTTTTGCGATTTTACGAAAACCCTTCTACATTGTAATTTGGAATATGATGCATTCTGTTTTAATTATTCATTATTCTATTGACGGATTAAAATGTGAGAGTCTATTTGTGATGTTTGTCAAGTCAGGAAATTGGTTGTGAAGTGTTTATTGTTTTGGAATTTTTATATGTAAGGAGTAGGTAGGAAGTAGGCGAAATCCTAACTTGTACTAAGTAAACCGCATAGATAAAATGAGTGTTAGCGAAGGTCACAGTTGATTAGTCTTCTGTCTGCACGAGTAATAAGCATATATATGTAGTTGTGTTAAAATGATCTAATTTGGGATTGTAAAACTTTGTTTGTATGGTCAATTGGGGAGTAATCGTATGTACTGAATTAATTTCCACCAAGTATGCATAAAAATATTGAGTTATTTTGTAGATAATGATCCGCCTCTTAAGTACAATAAGTATAGCAGGGGTATCAGTGGGTGTATGGCCGGTTAATGATATTAACACACATAAAGAAACGAAGAACATAAGTAATAAAGTAATGGATAGCTGGAAATTCTTGCTTAATAAGATGATATGTAGTTTTATTTGATCTTTGTTGCAGTGTAGTATTAGAAGTTATTTAAACAGAAAACAGAAAATTGTTTGCTGTGAATAAACCTAGGAAAATTCTATTCCCTGCATGCAAGTAAAATTCTGTCATATATTGTCTGAGTAATAGGTTACGTACAAGTTAGTTGTAACACTCTGAATTAATTTATGGTTTCTATAGATGTCGAGCTGAATGTGATAAAATGTCTTGCATGAAGGCATGGGTGTTGGCATTCGCCTGGAGTAGTTAGTGGAATTGGTAGGATGAAGTTTGGGGACAAACTTCAAATTTTGGTGGGGAGAGTGTAACATCCCACGGATTTAAGAATTTAAATAAACTTCCATCAGGAATATGGAAGCAGGGTTATAATTCGAAATTAATATATATATATATATATATATATATATATATATATATATATACATACATAATTAGGGTGGACCTAATTCAAGTAAGGAAAATTATTTTATGACAATTAGGAGCGAGTATATAAATATAATTATTTTAAGCATCCAAACTCTAGTTAAAAAGGGATGGAATTAACTTAATCATAACGTATACAAACATTAGTTTAAACATAAAATAAAATTAGAAGGTATATGAAATATATGGTAGTGGGTTGTACATAAAGTATGTAAGTTTTGGACATTCTCTTGTGAGGCCTTTTCAATTGTGGGGCGATGGCCCAAGAGCATTGTAGGATGAATTAATTCAGCCCATACCTTTTCCCATCTTGGAACCTTTAGTTTATCTTTTCCCTAATCTGAATGCATGAAAGCCAATTGGTCAACAACAATCTCATCACCTAGCGCCCAATAAGGGCCAAAGGTTATCTTACTATTTTATTATTTTTGTTCTTCCCTCCTTGCACCTTTGAATCAGATTTTGGCCAACACATCTTCCCTTTTTACTTCACCCAACCGAGAGGGACTCTGTCCTCCCAACCGCAATTTTTCCCTTGCTCCAACCAAGTAGAAGAAGCAACACGCAGATCCTTGGTCACATTAATATCGAATCACACTCAGCCATGATGCCACCTTCACCCATTTCTCCAAGCCGTGTAAACAGCCAAGAAGGAGAGTACCCTCTTCTTCCCTTGTTCGACCTTGCATGCTGAAATTAAGGAGTGTGAAGCCTAAATAAAGTTTTTCCCCCTTGTCCAGCCGTGAACCATATCAAGAAAATAATAATAATAATAATGGACTGCATGTTAAAATTCCTTCCAAGAGCTGCACCAAAAACCGTGAGCTTTGAGAGGAGAAATATCATTCTTGTTCTCCTCACTGATTCGACATTGAACAATAGCCAAGGGACTGTCATACAAACCCATCCTTCACTCTTTTCTCTTGTTCAGTTGAAGGGAGACTTCTAGGAGGTAAGGATCCCTTTTGATGTATTCCTGCCCTTCTTCATTGACTGGTTCAGATTAAACTCTTCTCCATTGTTGCAAGCTTAAGGTCCAGCAATGGTTGGGCTATCCCTCCCATTACATGCAGCTGAAGGCACGATGCATACTAGGGAAAGCGGTCATCCTAAATTTTACACTATCATCCATTAGAAATTAGAACAAGTGAGCCTTTCCCACTTTCTCTGTTTCTGGTTTCAGCGTTTCGGCTCATGAAATACGTGATGTGAACTGCTCCTTTGTCTTATGTTCTGTTTTAATTCTTTGGTATGGGGAAAGGCGAAGGTGCTTCCCATGGTAGTGTTGGCTGTTTTCTGAAACAAGCTTGAAAGGATTTTGTTGCATGCAACAAGGTACAATCAAAGCACAAACTCCTTTTGTTTACTGCACTATTCGGCTTGCATATGAGTGTCTTGAGAGGATAATTTTTGTTGTCCGTCATTCTTCTTACTGTCCAGCCGTAAAAACCTGGGTTATTGTTGTAGGCATATATGCAGAATCTGATTTAGGACATTGGGAAATAGCTCCAATTTTAATTCTGTTGAGAAATCAAGGCCCTATAAGTAATGGCTTGATAAGTGAAATTAGGAGCCTCTGATTGTTGGCCAGAAAATCGTGTATGAACCTCTTAGGAAATTAATTTATTCTTCAATTCCCATTTTCTTGTTTCTGCCCACTTAGACATAGTACTTGGAAATCTAAAACCCTAAACGTTGACCTTGGAAAATAAATCTAGAGTAAAATTATTGGACTGTTTTGTAGGATTATATTGTATGTTTAGTTTCACATGTGGTAAATTAAATTGGATAGCATGTTAAAAAGAAAAACCAAGATAGCGCCCTAGTCATGAGAGCCATGTATTGTAATGGAAAATTTTAAGTCCTTAGTTGATGACTCAAGACCGTATCTACATGACTTAGAAACATTGAATTCTTATTGTTTGTTAACATTGGTAAAAATTAATGGCAAGTCAGGAGATTATGTAGGCAGAGAATTATGAACCTCATTTTGAATCAATTCTTATTTATGTTAAATCTGTTTAAACAGTTTGCTAGAGACTTGTTCACTCACACATAAGTCTTGTAGAAAACGTTATGTAAACAAATTAAAGTGTGCACCAAGTTGCTGGCAAAACCGAACCTTCATGCATAGGCCTTTGGAATTTTGTTGTCACTAGCTAGTAATGGATAATATTTTGTTAAACGATAAATTTAGGAGCACCTAGTAATGAATAAAACCGAATATGGGTATATTAGGAACTGTGGATTTTGTTATTGGTATAAATGAAAAGGAGATCACTTGCTAAGGGTTAAAAACCGAAACATGTGTGGGGAAGATGCTGACTATGCTCTCGCTGTCTTTTGGTGAAACAACTCCATGTTAGAAAAATTAAATTAGTGTAAAAATCATGATATCCGGTTGAATCAAGCTTGGCATGTGTTAGGGCTATTGGGACAACCCTTGTACTACTCTCCTAAATTATGTAGAATTGTTATGTAAATGAAAAATCTAAGACACCTATTTAATGGACAAGAAACCGAAACCACAAGCATGGAGGATCAAGGCTATGTAAAGGATAATTTGTAGCACCTAATTAATGGTGAAGACAACCAAATTAAATGCTTAGGGATTTATATTAATGTTAATTGTTAATCTTTGGCAAAACTAAAGTTAAAACAGAAAATTAAATAACAGGTATGAATGGTAAGTTGGTTAGAAGTCTTGTATTGAAAGCACGGAAAGTACATGCATTTTATTGGAATAGTAGATGTGAATTCTGATTGTTGGTACCCAATGTTTAGGTGTGCTAACTTCTAAAAGTGTGGGCTGATTGGCGATGCTTTGATAAAAATAAACTGTTAAAGACTCGAGGTATGTGTAGGCGGTATTACCTAATGTGACTATTGGCTAGTGTATGGAATTGTGATGTGTTGCTCACATTTGTTCTATGTATGTTATGATGATGATGAGCCAATGGTAAGAATATGAAAGAATGATATGATATATGCATGCATTTTACATCATAATACATTTTTCTGTTGGGTGCGATTGCATAACATGACATGTGTACTTGATTCATGACATCTTGAATATATATATTTGTATTGAGGACATGTGACTGAGCATGCATCATATAGGCATGCCTGGTACCAGGAGAGGGGACACTTGGCTTCAGTCCGCATAGGTTCCACAGTGGGATTCACCTTCATGGGAGCCATTAGGAATACCCACTGTGATGCTACGCGCACGACGGTGCTATGAGCGTAAAGGAAAAAGGGCGTTATATACGCGTTATGATATATGATGAAAATGATTAAATGTTTGAAGTGACTATTTATGATTTTGTGCCTAGTTAATATTGTTGCATTATGGTTTTGTTTCTACACTACTGGGATTTTCTCTCACCCCTTTGGGGCTGCTATTTTTACAAAATGGCAGGAGGACGTAAAAGCTTTTGAGGACTTGGATATTTGCTGTTGGCTTCTACTGTTTGGGCATGCTGCTATTGATGTGATATTTTATGGATGACTGTATGAAATTGAGAAGCTTTTATTACTGTGAACTATGATTTTATTATTGCATTACGATTTTATGACCAGCAAGTATTTTGGAAACAGATGTTGAAACGTTTGCGAAAAGGATTTTGACATGTTATCTAAATGCTGAGTTTTGAAAAGTCTTTGCGAGCACTTTGTAAGGTCTAGTTTCTAGATTACAAAGAATATTTTTTTGAATCGTTGAAGTGAATTTTATACGAATTTTTAAAGACAGCAAGGTCTGCCAGGAAAGTTATATTTTCAGTAGTTGAGAAATTTTGAAAGTATACTCTGATTTTTGTGACGAACCCGATTTCAATTATAAGTTTTAATTGGCATTGTAAAAGTGATTTTAAGTCTCTAAAATATGATTAAAGAACTCTAATCCGCTTAGCAAACATCTCTCTTGGATGCATACAAGGAAGGGTGTTACAGAGTGTGTCCTTGCTTTGGTTCTTTAGGTAGTGTACGGCTAGGAATGGGAGAGATCTTTGTTTGTACACCTTTTTATTCAAGTCTCCCTAATCATCATGCCTAGGATAGGATAGGCTAGGTCTTGGTTGAGTGTGGCGTAAGCAAGTCTCCTCACATTGTTCAAGGTTGTCATAAGCGTGGGGAGGGGTAATGAGAGTGTGTAGAGTGTAGGACACTCAAGGTGTCATATAAGTCAGTTATTCTCCTTGGTCCTTTGGGGAGGTGTGCGCATGGGGAGGAGAGGTAATCATGCATGAGTGTTCTATACTCCATCTCCTTTCCATGGAGTCTTTCACGTGGATCTAGGGGAGGAAGGGATTTTGAGTGTTTCCTTCTTGCATCTCACGCCTAGGGTAGAGAAAGCAAGGTTCAACTTTGATTCACCAATAAGGAATCATTGGTTAGCGTGTGTCATGGTTGTGTAAGGTACTCAATGTGTGATGTGTAAAACAAGCAAGCTCCATGTCATGCACCAAGTGATGAGGGGTTCGCATAAAGAGGGAGGGTGGGAGCTTAAGGTGTCATGGTGTTATTCCCAATGCAGGGAGGTTGAATAAGGTAGCTTTGAGTGTGCAACACTCAATATAGAGTGTGTAAGACAAGTCATGCTATTGACTCCTTTCATGATGACAATTTCGCCTAGGGGGAGGGGAAAAATGGATCTACTTTTTAATCATGAATAAGGAAAGTATTGGGTTCATGAGTCTTTGATGTGTCATGCATGGCTTGGAGTGTGGGAGAAGAAAGTTTCCCTTTTCATTGTCATGAGTGCGCCCTCCAAGGTGTGTAAGGAGAAAAGGTTAGTTGCTTTTTGGAGAAGATCACATGCATGGTTAAGGCTTGGAGTGTGTCTTACTCAAGCTCTTACTTGTCCATTCTTTCCTTAAGTGGCGCCTAGGGAGTGTGGAAAGCAACACCACTCCCTTTTCTTCTTGTCATGGCCGAGTTTGCCATAGTAGGGGAGGTGGAGCTCATTCAAATTCCTCCAATCATGTGATGACACCTCATCTAGGGTTGTTCCTTTGAATTAGGTTGGGCTTGGTGAGTGTCTTGGCCCATTAAGTTAATAAGTGTTGGACCATTTGTAATTGGGTCAAGGCTAGGTGGTGTGGGCTTGAATCTTGGTCTAGATACTAATTGGGCCATTTCTTATAAAATGGGCTTGCATTGCTTTGGGCTTGAATCCTTTAACTTAATTATATTCTTAAGTAGGTTGGGCTTTAACTTTATTTGGGCTTTAAACCACATTGGGCTAAGTTATTAATTATCTTATTTAAAGTGGGTTCTAGCTTAGGACTAATGTTGCTTATTCAAAGCTACTCGTTCACTGAATATGGACTTGATCCCTTTTCATTTCATTTCATTAGGCTAATTTCGAGTACAAGATTTTTGGGTTATTACATCCATCCTACCTAATAAAATTTTTGTCTCGAAAATTACAAACATTCTAAGTCGGGATACTTCTGCCGGATCTCGTCTTCTCGCTCCCAGGTTGCTTCTTCGGGAGTCCTTCCTTGCCATTGTACCTTTACCATTGGTATCACCTTGCTGCGAAGACGCTTCTCTTCTTTGTCTAGAATCTTGTAGGGTACTACCGGAATCTTCAAGTTGGGTCTTACTTCCACAGCATCCGGTAACACCACATGTGAGGGATCCGCCAAATACTTCTTCAACTGGCTTACATGGAATACATCATGAAGATTTGCCAGATTGGGGGGTAATGCTAACTGATAGGCTACCGGTCCTACCCTTTTCAGAATCTGATAGGGACCGATATAGCGTGGGCTTAACTTCTTTACACCGAGAGCTCTACCAACACCAGTAACAGGGGAGAGCTTGATGAACACATGATCCCCTACTTCAAATTCTAGGGGCGGTGCTTCAAGTCATAATAACTTTTCTGCCGATCTTGGGCTTTCCGCAACCTGTCGCGGATCATCTTAATCTGCTCTGTCGTTTCTTTCACCATGTTCGGCCCGAACATTTCTCTGTCGCCCACTTCTTCCCAGCATACAGGTGTACGACACCTCCTTCCATAAAGTGCTTCATACGGGGCCATACCGATACTGGCATGATGACTGTTATTGTAAGAGAATTCTGCCAATGGCAGATACTGATCCCAACAACCTTCCTTCTCTAAAGCGCAGGCTCTTAACATGTCTTCAAGTGTTTGTATTGTTCTTTCTGTCTGCCCATCTGTTTGGGGGTGATAGCCGTGCTCAATCGCAGTTGGGTCCCAAACGCCTGCTGAAATGACGACCAGAATCGGGACGTAAACTTAGGATCCCGATCACTGATTATGCTTTCAGGGACGCCATGTAATCTTACAATCTCTTTTACATAAATCTGAGCCAATTTCTCTGTCGTGTAAGTTCCTTTTACCGGTATAAAGTGAGCTGATTTGGTCAATCTGTCGACCACTACCCATATGGCATCATAGCCTGCTTGAGTTCTGGGTAGGCTGGTTACGAAGTCCATAGATATACTCTGCCATTTCCACTCGGGGATGCTCAAGGGCTGTAGGGTGCCTGCCGGCCGTTGATGCTCAATCTTTACTTTCTGGCACACCATGCACTTGCTTACGTATCTTCCCACATCTCTCTTCATTCCTTTCCACCAGAAATTCTTTTTCAAGTCTGCGTACATCTTGGTGGCTCCTGGGTGTATTGAGTATTGGCTCTTATGTGCTAGCTCCATGACTTCCTCTCTTAGGAGTTTCGTAGGGACGACTATTCTCCCTTGGAAGGTAATTATACCTTGCTGGTTCAGGCTAACACCAGATTGATTCCTTAACCTCTTCAAACAGTCGACGTCTTGCTGAGCCTGTTTGATCTTTTCTAGTAGTTCGTCGGTGATCTGCACCCCCCAATATTCGGCCTCGCATTCGCTATTCACCACTGCTAGGCCTAATTTTTCTGCTCAAGGCA
>NW_026896622.1:0-239631 GCF_033153095.1 Gastrolobium bilobum
ACTGCGTAGAGCCGACATAGGCAACAAGAATGCGAAAGATGGAAAGCTTGCCGCAAACTGGGAAGACCCCTATAGAATCAAGAATGATCTAGGAAAGGGAGCCTACACCTTGGAAACTATCTCCAAAAAACCAGTAAAAAGGACTTGGAACGCGGATAAGTTGAAGATCTACTACAGCTAGGGTCTAGGCTCGACGCTCGAAGTAGAAAACGAGCTGTCAGGCTCGATTGATAGTTAGAGTTATTTCTACACCAATAAGACGAGTTATTAAGCTCAGTCGGTAGATAGATTTATTTTCAGGCAAATAAAATGAGCTCTTAAGCTCAGCCCTTGTACAAAAGATTTCATTGAAATGCAAGTAAAGCAGTTAATTAATTTCTGTCGTATATGCATATTGACTTCTGCTTAGGAAATTGAAGCCTCAGGAGCTTCCTGACCGAAAGGGAATAAAGTTTTCTTGACGAACAAAAAGTAACCCTATAATCGGCTAATGAAAAACCTCGACAAAATATAAGTCGATTGTGACGAGATCGAAATAAGCACTTCAAGCGTGAATAAAAAACAAGCAACGATCTCGGCAAAATGAAATTTGCGACATACAATTTAAAAAGCCGGACTAAAGCGGCAACCATGTTCTGACAAAATAAAAGAGGAGCTCAAAGGCTCCGTAATCAAAACAACACAATAAGGTCGGCATTCCAACCCCTTCATTCTTCTGCAGGAGGTGAAGTGGCGCGAAATTCGGTTCCGACCTCTCCTTCATCAGCAGACTCGGCATCTGGGGTTCCAGGGACTATAATGTTGTCCTTCACCTCGTAGGATACGTCCATGCCATCCACCACCATGCCAGGGTTCAGAATTTGAGCCTGAGCAATAGCGTTGTCGAAGGCTTGAATAGCGGCTCTTGCAACCACAACTTTGGCCTCTTCAAAATTGGCCTGCAAGTCAGCAAGGCGAGCATCCTTCTCCGCCATAGACCCCGAGAAGGACTCCTTCTCGACACGCAAGTCATTGGCCTCGGCGATAACCACCTCTAAGTCTTTCGAAGCCTTATCCAGGGCCAAGGACAGCTCTTGAATTCTGCCCTCCATGGTCGACTTAGATTTGCTCAGCTCCTCTACCCTGACGGAAAGATATGAGTTAGAAGCATTAGACAAATCAAGGCTCTGATTAAGATCCTGAAAGGTCTGGAGCAGTGAGATCGTTTTCAAAGAATCTTCTTCCATTCGCGCTAACATGGCCCTCACAGTGGTGGTCAAGCCCGAACTCCCAATGAGCCCGGAAGGAGGCTTGAGTACGGCCCTAAGGCGGTCCGAAACCCCCGTTCTCCATAATTCCCCAGGCTCGAGGCTGACCAAATTCCCTGGGAGAGCAGAGGGGGGAACTGAGAGCGGCGACGAAACAGGAGTCGAAGCATCAGCCATGGTCACCCCGGCGTCGACCGAGCTGCCGCCGAGTATGGAATCTATCCGCCTCTTCTTCGGAACTCCAGACTCTAGAGCGGCCGACTCTTTTGACTTTCCCTTTCCAGTTTTCTTAGGCAAAAACTTTTTGTATTCGGTAGAGGTCATGCTGACTGCAAAGGAAAGAAGAAAAGTCAAAATGCAGATTATCAATTTGAAAGGTAAGATGAACTACAACAAAAGATAAAAAATAAAATGAGCTACATACCGAGCTCAAAAATGGCATCCTCCCCAAACTTATCTACAACCCGACTTAGGTCAAAAACTCCGAACTCGTCGGTATATTCAATAAGAACTCGGACCGCTAGACGTTTCGAGCTGGAAAGGGCAGTTAAGGGAGTGCCGTAGTCCTTTGGACGCCTTTGATAATGTCTCGGCGTCCAGTATAGTTCAAACCGAGATAAAATGCCGCCAGCGTCGAGCCACTCCTCGGCAAACCAGGGAAGAGACTCAGAACGGGATACCACCTTAAAATAGGCGTCCTTGAAACCCTTAAAAGATTGGGAGTAAGGAATAAAAATCCCTCTGCCAGGGCTACCTCGTAGGGTAACCCATCCCTTCTTGGCCTTGGACTCGGCGCCAGTACGGAAGGTATATACATCAAAGAAGAAGAGGAAAAGAGCAACGGTGCAGGGGAGGCACAAGTATGCACACACCTGCTCAAAACCCCGTACGAAAGCCCATGAATTTGGATGGAGTTGTGAGGGTGAAACCCTAAGACGCCGAAGAACTGACATTTGAAAGTCGGTAAAAGGAAGCCGGATACCTAGTTTGGTAACAAGATCTCGGTAAAAGTAGAAGAAATGAGGCTCATCTAATATAGGACCTGAACATACAGGAAAGTCGCCAGGCGGAAGAAGATCAACCCCGTTGGGATTTCCCACAGGGAGTTGGGCCACCTCGGAAGGAGACATTGTGGATCGTCTTTGGAGAACTTCAAGAAGGACCCAATCTTGAGCGTCCGAACCATCCATGACGATATTCCTGGAATATGAAGGACAAAGATCAGTACACATGCCAACCGATTCCGACCGGGGACTACCAGCCTCGGAACGAGGCGAAGACGAACTCCAAGAGGGAGGAACGGAGCTATCCGAACTACTGACAAGATCGATAAATGAAACCCGACTTGTTGCAGAGTCCTTTGGGGAAGAAGGGGTGACTGACTTAGGAATTCCAATCTCAGACGAAGAGAGGCTGGATGAGCTAGCGCTCAAGTCAAGAGGAGGAATCCGATCCAAAACGGACCTCGTACCCGAGACCACCCTAGAGGATGGCAGTATATACGACAGCGGTACTGGTTCAGGAGAGGAGCTCATTCTGGGAGCGGAAGGAGGACTACTCGTACCAAGGTTAAGTCGGGATTGATGACCCCCTCTTGACCGACCCACTCCCCTCCTACCTCGGCCTCCACGAGAACTATGGCGGCCTCCACGGGGACCACGGAGAAGCTGTTGACGCTTCTCCTCCTCGGTGTATTCCCTACCAAAAAACCAGTACTGAACAGAGCGAGGCAACCGACTCACCACCTCTTCCTCTTCCCTCTCCTGGCCACGTAGACTGGATTCCGGACCAGAGGGAGAACTAGGGGCACTCATTACGAGCCCCCAAGAACAGGAAAGGAACCCTCAACACTTCGAAGAAGAAAAGGTATACCTCACCTTCAAGCTTAAACAGAGGTAACTACTCAATGCAACCTAACCCAACCAAAAAGAGATTTGTAAAAGCAAAGAGAATAGGAAGGTACCTGAACTTAGAAGCAAGGATGATGGGAACTAGACTCAATGCGTGAAAACCTTCACTGGAAGTGAGGAGAGCTCCAAGAGAGTTTATAAAACACGGAACCAGAACTGGAAAACGATTAACATCAAAAGCTCATTGCGAAACCAGACGAATGTAAAAGTTTTGAACCCATTCGAAAGCTGGTATTTAAAGGACGACGAATTGCTGGAGGCGCGAAGGCGAAGAGTTTTTCCAAACGGTTAAGTGATGGAGGGAAAAAAGGGGATTTCACCCTGAATGCATTAAATGCACTTCATCATAACCTGCATAAAAGTAAAGCAGAACGCCCTGCACGATGCACGAACTGCCAACGAGCGCGAAACACGTGGATCGCCTTAACCATCACAGCAAACGTGACACGAAAGGACATGACAAATGATAAGGCCAAGTTTCGATTTCCGTGTTCAAACAACGCCTAGACTTCAAAGGTCAGGAAAAGTAGGGCGTAGCTGAAGGTCGCAACATGACTTAGAACGTCAACTCGATCCAGCACTAGGAAAACAAAGCTCGGGTCAATGGTAGTCAAAAGTTCACAATAAGTTCAGGAAAATATCCGACATGCTTACATCCGACTTCAAACGCAAACACCATAAGAGGTCAAGAGGCGTGGTGAATATAAGCTCGACAAAACAACTGAGTCAGAATGCTGACGTCGAAAAACTCGGAAGTCCAAACCCGAGAACAATGAACGTGGATAAACTGAATCTGTGATAACATAATGGAACCTCGACATCCCGGACCCCGGAATACCGAGCTAGGGGGCAACTGTTATGGATATGAATATCATATCCCAACTACCTACTAGAATATCTGGTGAGATATGGAATCAGCAACATCTCAACAACTCCAAACAGCCAAAGGATATAAGATAAGGATCACATCCCAACAGAAGGAGGGTTGAATCATACTACGATTGAGGGGTCTCAAAAGGCACAAGCCTAGGAAGGTAATCCTATAAATAAGAGCCTAAGGACCCCAGGTAAACACTCAGAACTCATTTATTACTTCTGCCCATACTGTGCACACACCCACCCCTTGGCTATAAGCCTATTGCTTGTGCGCAGTGATTGGGACCTCGGCTGTAAGCCTAGTATACACTTGATATACACTATCTCTGAGCGCATACCTTACGGTATAGCAATACGGTCTATCCAGGACAGAACTATATATATATATATATATATATATATATATATATATATATATATATATACTCGCATCTTTTTGTAACCCAATATATTGTAGATTTGTAGTCATCCAAGTTTGATATTCGCAAAGACATACATGCTCTTAGTTGATTTTAGGACTTTAAAAGAACGAATTAATATTTTGTTTATTACCGTTCTCTCTTCGGCTTCAGGCTTTAGGCATGGCAAGTTAGGAGTGGGCCTAACGCAATACTGATTTATTTGATTCAAAGCCCAAACCCCGAACAATAGTTAAGCCCAGTATCAAATGCACAGCATTCTCATATGTAACTATGTAAGTGAACTAGGGTTTTGCGCGTTGCAGTTTGGAGACACAAACAAAGAGGCGCTAGAGAGAGGGAGAGGAAGAGGAGGTAGTTGCAGAGATGAAGACTATCCTTTCTTCTGAGACTATGAACATTCCCGATGGCGTGAGCATCAAGGTGCACGCCAAGGTCATCGAAGTTGAAGGCCCTCGTGGCAAGTTGGTCCGAGATTTTAAGCATTTGAATCTTGATTTCGAGCTCATCACCGACGATAACGGCCAGAAGAAGCTTAAGATCGAAGCCTGGTTCGGATCCCGTAAAACCTCCGCCTCCATACGCACTGCCCTCAGCCACGTCGGGAATCTCATCACCGGCGTCACCAAGGGATATCGCTACAAGATGAGGTTCGTCTACGCTCACTTCCCCATCAACGCTAGCATCACCAACAGCAACTCTTCCATCGAAATCCGAAATTTCCTCGGCGAAAAGAAGGTGCTTTTCCCACGTTGTGTTAATCTTTTGACTTTGTTAAGGTTGCTTTAGATGACAGAGATTAGTACCAAATGACGAGGCTACTGATGACTTGTGTTTATTTTCAAACAATTTAATTTTATGTGTGTGTGATTTACCGGTATAATACTGTGTTAAATTGTAATAATATAGTTTCTTTGTGATTAATTTAATTTATGTGTTTGGTGACTGTATGTCGTTTAGGTGAGGAAAGTGGACATGCTTGCAGGAGTTTCCGTTGTTCGATCTGAAAAGGTTAAGGATGAGTTGGTTTTGGATGGTAATGATATTGAATTAGTTTCTCGATCCTGTGCTCTCATTAACCAGGTATAAATACTCTTTCTCTTTCTTTATACACATGTCTATGCTCAAACCTTATTCGATTTTTATTTTGCTTGGTTTTTTATTTTTATTAATATACATTTTTTTTGCAATAGAAATGCCATGTCAAAAATAAGGATATCCGGAAGTTCCTTGATGGTATTTATGTTAGCGAGAAGGGGACCATATTTGAAGAGTAGTGGTGAAAACAGGCATTTTGTTGTTGTTTTAAAATTTGAATTAAGCTTCTCTTCTGCTTTTTAGTGGCGAGTATTTGGACACAGTTTTTATTAGCTTGTTGAGAATGGATTTTGCAATTTTGTGTTATCGAAGTTATCTTTTTGGAGATCTTACTTGAAATTATTTCTTCTACATGCTTTGTTTTGGAATATTTGCTACAAATAGTAATCCATCATATATTGCTGCTTACTGGTGACTTATTTGTTGAGCGGTTTTCTGGTAAGATTTAATGTCTTGAGATGAGAACACAAAGAATAGGTGATTAACTGAATTAACAAGTGTTCAAATAGTGCAATTTGAAATGGTTAACTTTAGTAATTGATTTCATGTGGTTAATGCGCTATTACAGTTAGAAGTTAAATATGATTAAAGATAGAAGTTATCTCATTTCAAGCTTTCGCCAAAGCAAAACGAAAGTTATTTTATTATTATTTGTTTAATATTTTTCCCTAACAAAGATTGTATAAATCGTGCTTGATTTGATTACCTGATACCTCCTCCCTCCTCTCTCCCCCCAAATTTATATTACAAATTTCAACTGCTGTCTTTCAATTTCAGTTGAGTCCACCGTTTTTAGCAGCATCTACCATATAATCCTATTGAAAGGTTGAGAACTTGAATATTTTTTTGTGTGTGGCGATTATGGGCGTCAATGCTTATGCCAAATCTTATGTATTGCTTAATCTTTTGGTCTCCATAATCAACGATGGCTGTGGGGACCAATTATAAAGCAGTTGCAGCTCAATTTTACAAAAGATCTCAGTTTATCCATGAAAATCACTTTCTGATGATGGAGTAACTCTTAAGCATGGTTGTGTATTAAATCTCTCTGCCTTTCTATTTGAATGCTTGTTTGAGCGGTTCCCAACTTATTTAGAATACTATAACAAAATCCACAAAACACTATTGGCAATTAACCTGCACTTGCCAACTATTGGCAATTAACCTGCACTTGCCAACTATTGGCAGCTGCTAAAAAGTCTCCTACACAAAATTACCGTTAATATGGTACGCATACAGTTAAGTGGTTTTTAATTTATTGTGATTAAATTCAAAGATCTTTACATGAAATTTAGTATGCGTGTAACTTCACGCAGCTTTTTGAATTCTGTGGCTGTAGTATCCGTGGCTCTGGCTGTCCTTTTTTTGCCGTCAGTCAGGGCTGCTGTTAAATCTAACACTTCGATGGAGGCTGGTAATAATACATCATGGCCTCCAAACAAACAAGGCAGCTGCACATTTTTCTGAAGGTGGGTATCTAATAATACCATATTTGGTACAAGTTTACAAAAAAAATTATCAGAAAAATATTTTTGCAGTTAATGCAGTTAAGTTATCTGGATTTACTTCCATAATAATGTTGTTTTGTGATTGAAAGATTAAAAAATTATAATTATAAATACTATAATAACTCTAAAATAAATTAAAATTATAAAAATATCATGATTTTCGTCTCTAAACGACGTCGTATTGGACTTACTGTAGATAACTTATCTGCAGTTACGGTAGAAAAAATGAACCTAATTTGTCATTTGTGTGTATTTTGTGATGAAAATTACTATTTTAAAATATCACTTTTGGGATTATTGGTTAAGTGAAGAATATTTTTGGCAAGAGTTGTTCTGATTCAAAAATTATAAGGGTTATTTCATAATTTTAACTCATTTTCTTATCAATATTTTACTTTTGACCAAATATAGATTTAGAAAAATTTAATCTAATTTTTTCGGTAATATTTTGGCCTATCAAACAATTTTATTTTATTTTTTAACTTTTCTACTAAACTTACTTTTTCATCATATTCCTAGTAATAATATTTTCCTGGTAAATTTTTTTCTTCTTCTACCAAACAGGTGTATGCTATAGAGGGAAGCTTTCAGATCCTTTGGTTGTTTGTATACTGGATAGGGCGATTTATGTTTGTATTTTGGGTGTGCTGTTGGATTTCTTTCAAGCTTCGCTGCCTCTACGTAAGTGTGCTTGCGACTCTGTAGAGTTTGCTTGTTATGTGATGGACCAAAAATGATTGTAATAGGTAAATAAAATGAGATTTTTCTTGACTGGGGCAAATGGAACAATTCAGAGTAGCAAAACTATGGAAAATGACAAATATGGGTTGAGTCAAACTCTTCAATTTTGAATTCAAATTGAGAACGATAAACAGCCCACAAATATTGGGCTCGATCCCGGGGTAACGTTTAGAGCTAATTAAAACCAGATGATGAGTTGGGTATTCACCTGCTAGGTTATTCTATTATTGTCACTTTGTTTTTGTTTTTTGGTAAGAGTCACACAATTTCGGTAAGTAGTAGCTTCACACAATTTGGGTGTATTTCGGCAGTTAAGTCATTCCACACAATTTGAAATATCCATATTGTAAGTGAAATTTGCGTTGGATTTTGTAGTCCCACTTCTATTATAATCAACTACCATTGGATATTATGACATATGATTTGTTTTAATAACTAATAACAATAATCAAATAAGGTGGTTTATTTTTAATAACTAATTGTCAAACTTATTGTATTTTACACAAATTATTTATGTTGAAATAACTTTACGAGACTCTTGTAAAGGAAGAGTTTCTCTTTTCTCATGTCACATGAGATAACATCTCTCATTCTATAGACCCAACAAATGGTAGGTTCTATCATTTGTTAAAAAAATAAAAATCAAAAAGAAGATAGCACGGATTTCGATACCTCATAACATAAGAAATCAATCTTCATCAATATGAGAAAATGATTTTCATAAAAAAATCATCTTTCCAAAGAATAGCGTCATTATTATTTAACACGAGTTGGTTTTTAAAATGTATTCACTTGTCTTACAAAAGTATCACTTTGTGTTGGTACAATTTAATATTGGAAAATATTTTTCTCATGTTGCATCAGACAATTTGTCTCATGCAACACACACAAAGTGGATGTGACCCACTTTTTTCTTTCTCTCTCCTTTTTTTAGTGGGTCCCACCTATTTTTTTGTGTATTGCATGAGACAAATTTGTCTCATGCAACATGAGAAAAACATTTCCCTTTAATATTTTGGGAGGATGACGCATTCACTTATTTATTAATTTTCTTACCACATGAGTCCTAATTATTATTTTTATTTATTCTGTGATTTTATATAAGATAGATATGAATATATAAGATATTGCGCAGTATAAAGTAATCTTGTTGAGTTTTTATGTATAAATGGACGGGGGTAGAAACGTAAATCGTAAAAACAACACAAAATTTAATATTAAGATACAAAATTATATATGGGTTCGCTTTTTCTGCAGTAACTTCAGATAAGTTATATACAATAAACCCAATACGACGTCGTTTTGGGAGGAAATCATGGTATTTTTATAATTTTAATTTATTTTAGGATCATAATAGTCTTTATAATTATAATCTTTCAATCCCAAAACGATGTCGTTTTGGGAATAAATGCAGATAACTTATCTGCAGTAACTGCAGAAATATTTTTCTGATTATATATATATATATATATATGGGTGAGGATCATTTTACACCAGTGTAAGTTACACTCTCAATCTTGTCCGCTGATCCCACTTATATCTAAGGGCTCAAATTTTTTAGTAATGTGAGCCATTAGATACAAGGGATCAATGGTCAAGATTGAGTGTAAGACTTGTAACTCTTACACCGGTGTAAGAATATCCTGCCCCTATATATATATATATATATATATATATATATATATATATATATATATATATGAGGTAAGATATTCTTACACCGGTATAAGAGTTAGAAGTCTTACACTCAATCTTGACCATTGATTTGCTTGTATCCAATGGCTCATGAGGTAAGATATGGAGAATTATGACCATACAAAGATGGAAATAAATATAACCGTTGGATCCACATAATCGATCTAACGGTGAGATTGATTGGTAGTCACTTGGTAGTAACACAACTTGGTTGTCACAATATTTTTCCCCTATTTTTATATTTCTTTTATCTACATATTTATTTTCACTCATATATATATATATATATATATATATATATATATATATATATATATAGGGTAAATGATTTCTTCAGTCAATGGAGATCAGTTATCTCTGGTGAGTCCAAAACGACGTCGTTTTGGGACAGAAATCAAGGTGCTTTTGTAATTATAATATATTACATGATTATATTAGTCTTTATCATTATAATTTTTTAATCTTATAATCCCAAAACGACGTCGTTTTAAACTCACCGGAGATAACTTTATCACCAGTGACTGGAGAAATACTTTTCCCATATATATATATGGGAAAAATATTTCTGCAATTAATGCAGATAAGTTATCTGCATTTATTTCCAAAACGAATTTTGGTATTGAAATCTTAACAAATTTATATATAAAGACTATTATAACCCTGAAATAAATTAAAATTACAAAAATACCATGATTTCCGCCCCAAAACGACGTCGTAGTATTAGACTTATCTGCAGTAACTACATAAAAAGCAAACCCTTTAATAATGGGAAAATATTTTTGCAGTTAAAGCAGATAAGTTATCTGTATTTTTTCTCAAAACGACGTTGTTTTGAGATTGAAAGATTACAAAATTATAAATATAAAAGCTATTATAACTCTGAAATAAATTAAAATTACAAAAATACAATGATTTCCACCCCAATACGACGTCGTATTGGGCTTACTGCAGATAACTTATCTGCAGTAACTGTAGAAAAAGCGAATCCTTTAATAATTTATATTTATTTTTATCATTGTATGATTATGATTCCTCATATTTAATGTGAGAAATAAATGTTACCGTTGGATCAACATAATTAATGTAACTGTAAAATTGATTGATAGTAACTCTAATTGATTGTTACAATATCTTATCCTCTATATATATATATATATATTATTTTTTATTTTTTGGGGCAAGGACCATGTGGAAAGAAATTTTTTGCATACCGTTAGATCGACATAATTAATTTAAAGATAAAATTGATTTATAATAATCTTAATTATTGTTACAATATCTTATCCTATATATATATATATATTATTTTTTTTTATTTTTAATTTTAATTTTTGGGGCAAGGACGATATGGAAAGAAATTTTTTTCGTGTAAGATTTTTTTTTTTTTTTACAAGTCTGGGCCCACAAAACTTAGAGGAGAGGTTTTACTAGGGTTTAATTAAATTAATTAAAAAGACAAGAAAATTGATGAACCCAGTTGCAGAGAAATCCAAAGCACGGAAATGACGAGCATTCTGAGAACCAATTCAGCGAGAAACGCACTGCGTTGTTTGAGGCAGTCCTCTTTGCTTCCCTCTCAACTCTCCACTGTTCGCTATCTTCGCACTGGTCGCGATCCTATCTCCAGGTTAATTTTGATTGCTACTCAGTTGTGCTGGAAACAAACTATGCTTTTTTTTATATATATATTTTTAATAATTTTGAATTGTTAATCAGGACTTATGAGATTATTCCTCCGGTGAACTGGGGGATTCGGATTGTGCCGGAGAAGAGAGCGTTTGTGATTGAACGATTCGGGAAGTACGTTAAGACTCTTCCCTCTGGCATCCATTTTTTGGTCCCTTTCGTTGATCGAATTGCTTATGTGCATTCGCTCAAGGAGGAGGCCATCAGCATTCCCGACCAATCTGCTATCACTAAGGATAATGTCACCATACTTATCGATGGGGTGCTTTATGTTAAGGTGTCGATTTTTGATCTCTATTAATTCGATTATTTCCTTTTCTTGTTTATGTTCGTGGGTTAATGTTTTTTTTTTTTTTTAATTATTTTTTTGGAGTGCAGATTGTGGATCCTAAATTGGCTTCTTATGGGGTAGAGAATCCCATTTATGCTGTCATTCAGCTGGCACAAACGACAATGCGTAGTGAGCTTGGTAAGATTACTCTTGATAAGACCTTTGAGGAAAGGGATACACTGAATGAAAAGATTGTGGTGAGTTTGGTTCTTTGAATTTTGTTCATTCTTACTTAGAGAAGCATCTTAACTACTTTGATTTCTAAGTTATATTTAAAATTTTGCTGGTGGAAGTCTTGGGGTAAGCAGCACTTAGGTTTGTCCCAAAAAGGATTTGCCTCTTTTGATGGAGCTATATGGACTTGGTGGAAAAGATGTTTTATCTTACATGCAATTAAATAGTCATATTTGAATCCAGTTATATGAAGACGAAGGAAAACAGAAAGGAACAAAACATGAGCCAAAGAAGAACATTTTGCGAGTTTGTATTGGTTGGTTGTGTGATATTGGTCCCTTTCCTCCTATAATTAGATGCAATGTGGCCTTTAATTGATGATAACATAGGTTCCAATTGGTGCTGTGATTAGCAACATGTTAATTCACTTCAGCAACTTTACTTTAGTACATTTATGTAGGCAGTTAATCACCTGTTGCCTTATAGTCAACCACTCACCCCCAAGCTCAGGGAAGGCATTATTATTCTTTGACGCTCAAACTGATAGGTACTTGAATTTTCAGTGGCCACAACTTATACAATTCCATATTTAGCATCAAAATTGAATCTTATCCTCGAACACTAGTGCAAACTCAAACCTAGGCAGTAAAAGCATTCATCTTCAGAACCAAATACAGAATGTAAAGAAACATAAAATGTAAAAGAAACCAAATGCAGCTTCAGTTTTCAAGTTAGGTTTAATTTGAGAATTTTGTAAGAACTCAGAATTTACACATTACATGTGCATGATTGATTTTAGTTTCAAAGTTTCCCCAACAATTCGAGATGATTTCAGTTAATGTTCAATTTCTTTTACCCTTGTATATTGTGGCTAATTATATCTATGGCGAGCCTCGTATGTGCCATGCCATGCCTTTAATTGTATTTGGGTCAGTATTTTGGTTATGGGATTTGAAACATGAATGCCTTATGTTAGAAATACCTTGTAGATTTGTGCTTAAGTGTACGGTCAATCACGGATTTAATTAAGGAGCTATTTTAGGAGGTGATTACTATTGTAATTATGAATGTAATTGATACCATACTAGTATAAATGTATCCTTTTGTGGTCTTTCTTACAAATTCCTTGTTGATGTATACCTTGTGTGCCGCTCCTGTGAAGCACTTCTCTACATGAGCTGTGTTAATGTGACATGCTATAAAATTCATTGCATTGACTATAATTAGCAAATTCTAATAACTGAATATCCCTCTCTTTCTTTTCCCCATCCCTTATTCCTTTTTGCATTTCTTTCTCTGGATTCAGAAAAGTAGAGTACCACATCTCCATCATATCTGCAGTGGGGAAAATTGATAGAACCCACATTTCCTTTCACAAATTTAGATTCCAAGGCATGTAGTTGCTGACAACAAAATATTTTACAAAATCTTATGATCATCCATGTAAGATGCATTTTTAATTGGGATTAGGAAGCAATTCTTACAATTACTTATGGGTTTATATGCTAGATTTAATTAGAATGCCTGGCAGGTGTATTCACTAGTGTTTTTGAATAACCTCTTTCTGGGCACATCCTTACCCGTTTGAACGTGGTTTCTAAACCTGCTTGGTGTTTGGTGCCTAGGTGTTAGTATTTAACAATGAAAGGAGATAATAAACATGAACTAACAGATATGGGCTTGCCCTTCTGTAGGAGTTAGACTTGTTTTTTGCTTCTGATGTAGCAAAAAAAAATGTACTAACTTAATTTTCAAATTCACCTTGAAGAAGTATATAAAGAACAAAATGCAGCCAAATAATAATGGTTAATTTTGTGTCAAAATTATTGCAGGAGTCCATTAATGTGGCTGCAAAAAGTTGGGGTCTGGAGTGCCTTCGATATGAAATAAGTCAGTTTTGGCAATGTTTGAAAGATTTTCCTTTATTTTTTGTTTGACAGTTTTTGTGTAATTTCTTTTGTGGTTGTCCTTCTGCAGGGGATATCTCTCCTCCGCGTGGAGTGAGAGCAGCTATGGAGATGCAAGCAGAAGCAGAGCGGAAAAAGAGAGCTCAAATTCTTGAGTCTGAAGGTAATCCATTTGATTTTTCAATTCTTCATATGTTCAAGGATGATTTTATACATCATTTATCATCCTGAAAATAGTTTTAGTACCCATTTTATTGAACTCTGTAGCTTCTATGTTTATTGGCATTGATGAACTTTACTGTTAAACAGGAGAAAGACAGGCCCACATAAACATTGCCGATGGAAAGAAGAGTTCAGTGATCTTAGCCTCAGAAGCTGCAAAGATGGATCAAGTTAACAGAGCTCTAGGTTAATTACATGTTGATATATCAGTTCCAACTTCCAATTGAGTAGCAACATTAATTCTCTAAGATAGCTTTGATGTCTGCTGAACATGATGTGCTAACTCTTTCTTTGATTTCAAACTGTTATTTATATGAGGGTGTTCATATGAAAATTCTCTTTTAGAGAGGGATGATTTTCTGCATGAGAAGATGATGATGAATTGGGGATTGAACCATAATCTTAATTGAGTACCTGACATGTGTTCTTTTGTTACATGCCACCATTAATGTTGTGCTCAAATTGGCATGCTATCATCTTCTGTTTTCTTCATCTATCAATTGCTTTTGGAAGAAACCACAACCGATGAGCTTGATTGATGTTCCCTTATTGTCACTTCCCCTTGATAACTTTAAAACCTTACAATTGACATCATTCTTTTTCAGGTGAGGCTGAAGCCATCCTTGCTAAAGCAAGAGCAACAGCTGAAGGACTTGCTGTTGTGTCAAAATCCCTAAAAGAAAATGGAGGACCAGAGGTGAGGTTCTTCTGTTTTTTCATATTCCATATATCACAGCTTGTACAAGCAGTGAATTGTATGTTGATTTGTTTAATTCATTGTTGGTTGTTATATATTGCATATGTCAAAAAAAAAATTGTTCATATCATTTTAGTAATTTTCTAGCTTTTCGTATAGATTTTTGAATGTGTTGGCCGAAGAATAAAAAAGTGTAGAATGCAAACACCTTATGCTTAGATTTCTATTGTTTGAATGTCAATGATGCTGCATTTTCAATTTTTTGATATGCTACCATTCGAGCCAGGTAGACTAAATGTGTGAGTGTGACTGTGATATGTATATAAACAATATTATTGCAGTCACAGCAATGTTTTATTTTTTGTAAACATTTGAGTGTGAGACCATATAAATAGGGTAGAAGGGTTTATTATGTCATCTCTGAAGCTGAAAAAAATAAAATCAAATAAAATCTTTTAGTATTGTCATTTGGAATTAATATTGTCATTTGGTTTGCAGGCAGCCAGTTTAAGGATTGCAGAGCAATATATTCAAGCTTTTAGTAACATAGCCAAGGAGGTAATAGCCTACAAGCTGATTGATATACAATTTCCTGCATTGCACAATTTGTTCACTATGAAGTTGGTTTTATATTTGTTCTTTACTTTTTCCTCAGGGCACAACAATGTTGCTTCCTAGCTCTGCATCCAATCCTGCTAACATGATGGCTCAAGCCCTAACTATGTATAAAAGCCTGATTGGTAATGCTTCCAGTGATAATCATAGTGGAACTACACCCCGTTCAATAGCAGGACAGATTGAAGGAAATGATTCCTCTGGCAAGGTTAAAGATGAGAGCTCTACAGCTGCTACTAAAACTACCGGGAACCCAGATTATCGTGGAAATTCTGGATTTTCACTTCAGAGCCCCCCAAAAAGGGAATAATCTTTAATTTTACTAAACTTGCCATTCGGATGAATTCATTTGTTTTTTGATCTATGCATGTTACTGTGAAATTTAAGTTTGGGGAGGGAGGGAGGCGAAAGAGTTTGTTGGACTTCTTTATATTTTTAGTTTCGGTAGCATTGATCATAGGATACGCCCAATTTATGACTAGACAATGAATGTCTCTTTCTTCCTAACTGGCAAATTTGGGGAGGAAAGAATGAAAAGAAAAGAAGAGAGATGTTCTGCCTTCTCTCATGTATTTCCATACTACTAGTATTTCCTTCCTTAAATAATGCTTGGCTGCACACTAACTGTGTTGCTTAGTTTGAATTTAGCTGAATTTTTTTAAAAAGGGTTGATGTTTATGCAGTGCATTTACTGTAATGGAAAACGATGGGTGCTTCCCGATTTTGCAACCGGACTCTGGAAAACGTAAAGATTAGACATGGTGTTTAAAGTATTTACCAGGGTATAAACATTACTTTATCGTGATAAGTATGCCTAAGGACTTGATTTTCAATGGAATTGCTGATTTGATTTATTTAAAAATATTAAAATGTTATATTGTCTTTGTATTGAGATGCCCCAATGGTTGAGCACAAGGCATTCCATTTTAGCGGTTCAAATTCTACCTAAAATGCAATTATTTGCCAGCAACCTGATTTGTATGCATTAGATCATGCATGAGTAACGCTTTTTCTGTCAAAATGCCTCATAAGGTAGTCATTCTATTGTTTCCCTTACATCGCAAAATTACCAAAACCCAATTATTTTAGCTAGATGATTTTGATGCTCCGTTTCATTATTATCAATAACTAAAAAATAGCATGCATTAGCGCAAGTTCGCATAAAATGACCACATTAAATTTGAAACTTTGAAGGGTACAAGAAGTTGAAAGTCGAATCAAATTTTTTTCACAAATGTTAGGCCACCGAGGATTTTCGCAACTTTGTGAGCATGAAACGTGCAGGAAATATAAAGATAGAGTTTCAGTTGTATCATTATTCTAGGTTAAAAGACAGAGATTAAGAGCCAGTTTGGATGAGTTTTTTTTTTTCTTCAAAAGTTAACTTTTTTTAAAAAAAAAGTACTTTTCGAAAAAAGTCTGTTTGGATGTCTGCTTTTAAAAAAAGCAGAAGTCATAAAAAAAGTCAAAAACTTTTAAAAAAATCAGAAATCAAAAGTCAAATATTTTTTTTAAAATCTAAATAGTTGTAACTTTTATAAAAAGTACTCTTAAAATAAAGAAGTGATAAAAAAGACTTTCTTAAAAAGTCAATACAAACGAGCTCCAAGAGCAGTCCTAAAGTTACCGACCAAACCACACCGACACCATAGAACAAGAAAGGGAAGCATTGACAGGGCCTTGGACGAAAGCAAGGTAATAATAGCAAAGCAGGCACTATTCCCAGTTATGCATATACTCCCAAATCCCAATCACTCAATTCACCATTCCCCCAAATAACAGAAGCACAAGAAGTGGGTAGTGTTGAAAGGCCATTGACTTAATAACTTTCAAAATCTGTACAAAATCCAATAACGAATACACGTATCCTGGTGACATGTTCGATTATTATCACGGAAGGATTAAAGAAATAAGCTATTACTTGAGCTAACAACTGGAAGATGCATTCAAATTAAAATCCCAGTTTAATAAATAATTTCCTAGACGTCCCATTCCTATAACAGCGTTCCAAAGTTAAACTTTCACTATGATGGAAGGATTCATCTTAAAATATTGGTTGATTGACATAAATTGTTTATGTTTCAGTTGATCAACATGATTGATATGTAAATATTTGCTGGAAGTGGCCCACCAAACAACTAATAGTGTTCTAATTTAAAAAACACGCTAGTGAGTTCGTTTTATTAAAGGAGTCCTATCAATAGCGTTCTCCATCAAACCCAAAAAAAAAGAAAAAAAAAAAAAGCAAATGAACACTCTTGGCTTATATTATACCACAACAATCACAAAAAAAAAAAAAAAAAAGACACATCGATATTCAATATAAAAGAACCGCGGAATGGTTAATTAACAAAAGAATTTCAAAAGAAGGAAAATCAATATCTTTATATTCATGTATTAAAAACATAAAAATATAAATATCTATATATTCCTAAATGTAGAAGAAGACCAGACATCCTCGTAATTAGAAAAGACCAAAGAAAACGGAGAAGGCCAACACAATGAGCCACACAATATGCACAAGCAGCAGTGCCTGACCAGACAAAGGTGCTGAAACCCCATTCCCCACTTCACAAAACCCTAACTTCGAAACTTTTGCGCCGGCGCATGCGGCATCGGCGCACCCACACCAATACGTCACGCCGTCCACGCCGCAAACGGGGTCGGTCCGGAAGCACTTAACTGGGCACGACGACGGCGCTGCCCCAGAGCACGGATTCTGGCTTTCGCCGGCGGCTTGGGACGGTAACCGGATGACCGGCGAGGGTTCGTCTTTGGCCAGTACGGACGGGAAGAAGCAGAGGGCGAAGACGGCGATCGCAACTGCTGAAAGACGCGGTGCTTTGCAGTTTCCGGCCATGAGAAGTTTACCGGAACGGCAAGCTTTTCGTAGAGTAAAGCTTGCCTGCGGAATCGGAGAACCCAATGGGTGTAGATTATATCTGAATTGCGGTGGTGATCGGAAGAAATGGGGTTGAATTGAAGGGAGGAAATTGAGGGGGTTCGTTGGATCGAAAGAAAGAAAGAAAGAAAGAATCTTTGCCGGAAAAGGAAAATGGGTATTTAATTTTTTGCTTATGGTTTAAGAAATGAGAATGCAATGCAACAGAAGATGTATTTTAAAGAAAAAAAGATTAATGCATGCATGGAAAGAAGGCGTTTATCGTTTTACAAAAAAAGAAGAAGAAGGCGTTTATCAAGCCTTTTTATTGAACGCTGATATAATAATAAAATTTTATTAAAAATAATCATCAGTCAACGAAATGCTTAATGAATATATCATTAGAGAAATAAAAAAAAATGGAAACCGAAGTATTATTCTTAAAATGTCATTATAATATTTACTTGAAAGTATTTAAAAAAGGGTTAATAGTCGCTCATGTTTGAGGAGAATATTTTTTTTTTTTTTTGCTGACACAATCAACTAATGGTGACCACCGAAAATGTGTGAAACCCACAACCAATATGTTGGGCCCACTTGTTGGTTGTGTCAGCAATATTATTATTTTTTTCTTTTGTGATATAAGAGACTATTAATCTTTTTTAAAAAATATATACAATTGTTATCTTGAAATCATAAAAAAATTGCTTTTTAAAATTATTTAAGCTATGACATTTTATGTGACAGTGACAAAAAACCACCCTAAAAACTGAATCTTCATGTACTAAAAAAAAAAAAAAAAAACTGAATATTCGCTCTCAAAATAGGCTGTTCTAACAAAAATGAAATCAAAAGTTAAGCTTAAACGCGAAATAATGCTACTATGCAAAAATAAAATAGAGATAATAACAGGAATAATAATTAAAAATAATATCATCATATTGTATTAAGAAACTGACATAAAAACATTGAAGAAACTGACATAAAAATTGAGAATATATTTCAAATAAAGAAAAGAAAAAATAAGAGCTATGGTTCAGGCACGAATCACAAGTGGACAAAAGTAAGTTTTCTTACAAGTCCTTATCTCTCCCCCCCCGGCCCCCATAAACTTTATTGTGATGCTATTATTATTTTTAATATTTTTTGATGATTATTAAGCTAGGAAACAGTTATTTTCAGTTTTTAATTATCAATATATAATTAGATCAGATACTGTTTGATTGTGTCTACATGTCTAATTGAGCTGGCTTCTTTGTTGAGAATAAGCTTACACTCACTCTAATAAGCAAGTAAGCAACAACATTGTATCTCAAATTTATAATAACTAGGCTAATTAAATACTGTTATTATATCCTTATTATTACAATTTTTTAAATAAAAAAAATTGACGTAAGGAAAGAGTAAGACTTAAAAATTACGGATTAGTGTTTGTATTTTTAAAAAATATAAAATTACGTTATTCTAATCAAAACTATAATATTTTATGGTGAAAGAAAGAGTTACAAAATAGAAATTATAGTGATAGAAAATGAGAGTTTTTTTAACAAAAAATTTAAATGAAATTAGACACAAATATCGATCTCTCAATTTCTTTGAAGACTCCTGAAAGGATTTATCATTCACAAACAAAATTATCACATCGATCCTTGGAGTTTGAACCAAAATATAATTATTTTAATTAAAATAATTATTATTTAAAAGGACAAATAGACATAGTTGTCAAAAAAAAAAAGGACAAGTATTTATTTTCTAAAAATTAAGATTAGACAGTGAAGATGATTAACTGATCATCGAGTATCACGCTTTTTAACTATGGCCAGCTTGATTTAGGCAGAAAGTTGAAAAAGGAAAGAATAGTACAAATCAAAATAAAGAAGAACATGTACGTTATATTTATAATTTTTTTTTTTTTATAAACTCTTACAAACTATATTAACTGTAGTGTACGACCGATCGTACTTAGTATAATTTACAAAAAAAATTTGTAAACGGATCCTATCCCTAGAAGAATATAATTAGAAACAATATTTCCAGGCAAGAGGCTCTTGGGTACCCCGCTGGATCAAATCCTGTTCCGAGATTATGGATGTGTAAAATAATCAAAAAATTAAACCGAACCATGAATCAAATCGAACTACCCTTAAAATAACTGGTTTTTAAAAACCAGTTCATAACCGAACCGATTTTTAAAGAATTAGTTCATGAACCGAACCGGTTTTTAGAATCAGTGTAAGAACCGAACCATTTTGAATCGAACCAAACTGTTTCCGAACAGAACTGAACTGTTTTCTAATCGAACCAAATTGATTTTTATAACTTTATTTTTTTAATTTTTAATTTTATTTTTTTTCAAAAGAGGGTTGATCCAAACCGATTCCGAAATGAACCGAACCACTTCCGAACAGAACTAGTTTTGAACCGAACCGAACAACTTCCGAACCGAATCATTTAAACCAAATCGGTTCGATTTTTTAAAAAATCCAGTTTAGTTCGACCCATGCATATCCCTACTCCAGATGCCAAAAAAAAAAAGAAATTTATAAAACTACAAAAATATATAAATATAAATAAAATAAAATGTAAAACTTAGCTTTCTTTTGTGCCTGTAATTATTGAAGGAGCTAACAAAGAATGAAATAACAAATATTATTGAAGAAAAAGAAAAAAGTTGCCGGTAAAAAAAAATTTGCTCTGGATTTTAAGCAGTGTAGTTGAATAGTTGATTTAAACAGAATTAGAGAAGATATGCTGTGGCTAGCATGTATCTTGGGGGGCCTTAACTGTTTGTAATTGCTTTTTTTTTTAATGTAATGTTTAAATAAATAAAAACAAAAACAATAGTTTGGCCCCCTCACCATTAAATTTTAGATAGACTCCCCTTTTGATTTTATTCTAGCTCTGCTGGCAGTTCATAGTATTATATATGAATTTTGAAATGAAAGAACGTTTGTTTTATGAGTTTTATAATTCTCATTTTATATGAGAATTGAAATCTCATGTCATAGAAATAAAAAACACGTGAAACTCATATGTTAGAAAAAATTATTTGTGGAACTTGTATCAGCACGAAAATCGAAGAGTGTGTAGAAAAATTTCAAACTCTCATATTACATGAGAATTATAAAATCCTTATTTTATCCCATGATGTATTTAATAACAAAGGTGAAAAAGTTAAAGAGTATTATATCTGACAATGAGGGTGAACACAATTGATTAAGGATTAGATTCATATCTTATAAAGGTGTGAGTTTGAATCTCTCTAGTCTATGTGAGAATCTTGTTCGTGGATAATCCTCACCTAAATTTTTTATGTAAAAAAAAGTGTACTATAACTTTTTAACTTCTAAACAATATTTTCATTATTAATGTATGCTTTTTTAAAAGTTAATTTTATTAATTTAGATTCTTAAAATATCAAAATTCTCAATTGTTGAGTCTCGCTGTAATGAAGCAATTACCACGTAACCATGCCTACCACTTGAGACATGAAAATTGTCCCTTTTTCCATAATTATGTAGGTAGGAAGATTGGTTCATCTGTTGAGGGAAGGTAATCAACCAGCAAAAACACTTCCGTTTTAGTTGGTGCTTCCCAACAAGAAATGTTATTCTTTTGCTATATATCTACACACATGGTCTTGTTACAAATAGATATGATGTTGGGTCCCCATGCCACCATTAAGTTTCTTTCTTCTTCTTTTTTCCTTCTCTTTCTATTACTATAGCATCTTAGTCCCAATATTACTACAGGAGGTGATGGTTCTGTCCCCGAAAAAGATAGGAGTTGATTACTCGGTGTTTGACAAAATATCTAAAGAAGTTTGGCAAATTTTGAAGCTGTCTTACAAAGGTGTAGATAAGGGGAAAACTTCAAATTGCAATCCTTATGAAGAGATTACGAAACGTCCAATTCAAAAGATGTTTATTAATATTTTCAAAAGATGATAGAGGAAAAAAATATCAAACTATCAGTATAATTTATACTTCTTGGTGGGCGCAGTAGCTGTTGTTGCTTAGGGTTTGTAATCCAATATTTTATTATAAACTAAGTGACTTAAGTGCAATAAAAACAATATAGTGCACATTGATGGACGTAACTAACATTGAGTGAACAAAGTAAATTGTTGTCTCACTTTTCTTCTCATTCTCCCTTTTAGATTCGACATGATGCGTGTGATTGTATCAATTCCAACACAAACTACAATATGGTGGATAAAAAAATATTTTTACTATGTCAATCAAATTTGACCATGTGGTGACCATAATAAATAGAATCATACAGTGTACATAGAAAACACAATGACAATTGCGTAGTTGTAAGGAAGTGTAGAAAGTCATGTGAGCATAAGTTTGAAAAGGATAGAATGATCAAATGAAGAAATCTTGAAGGGTGAGGTGAATTTCAACAATGTATGCTGAGTCATGTCAAAGTGGAGAAGGAAGAGTTCCTGATTTCAATAATAAAGGAAGAAACTTTAAAAGCAGAGATAAAGAAAATTGCAGAAAAAGAGGATGTGGCGACAATTTCAATAAAAGAAGAAACAATGATTTCAAATCACATGGCTAATTAAGCGGAAAAGTTGAAAATAGTTATGGCTTCCTAGAGGAAGAGGAAAAGGTAACAAATACTAAAAAAAGAACTAGTTTTACTTTTGATTGTAATTGTAATTATTTTACTAAAAAAGAACGATAAATAGTTTATTTTTGTAGTTTGTTGATATGTTTGGAAGTTATATCTGAAAGGTTGAAATATTATTAATAGTTGAACTAGGGTGTCAAACATTGTTTTAAAACCCCACTCCGTCCCTCGGATAACCCGGGTCAACCTTGATCCCTCTCCTCTGAGAGTTGGGGTCACAAGTTGGACCCTATATGCATATCGACCTCTCCGATCCTCAAAACCCAGACGAGTTTCAGTGACTCCCGGGTCAGAGAGGTCAAAGAGAGTCACTGCATATTTTTTTTTTAAATTCCATGAAATAACACCATTTTATTGAAAAAATAAAATAAAAATACTTGCAAACTTAAATCCAATCGTTATCTTCTGTACCGGCGACCTAGACGTCTTCATTCTTCACCTCGCTGTCGTGAATCTTCTAGAAAATGTTAGAATTTTACCCATTCAAATGAAATCCTTATGGTCGTCGATGAAAAACAAAAACTAATTCTTACTCCCTCTAAATTTTCCTTTGTCAGAAACATTCTCAAAAGAGATAGAACCGGATCAACGTAGTGACCCCATTAGAATATGAGTTTTGTACTTTGGTATCTTGATACTTTAGTTAGGTTGTGTAATATTGTCTTGTGATTATAATTGGTGAATTATGTTAAGTATATTTTGAATCTTTGATAATTGGTGGTTTGTTTTTTAATATTTTCATATAGGATATATATATATTTATATTTTTTAATATATAAAATCGAGTCAACGTAATGACCCTGTGACCCCTGGTTGAACTCGTGACTCTGTGACCCTTAACTTCAGCCGAATCAATAACCAGGCCAGATTTTTAAACACTGCTGTCAAATTGAGTCCTCGGGACCCGTTTGGCTAGTATGTTGAGTAAAATGTTGTTGGCCGGCTTATTTGAGATTTTGAGCTGATAAATTGGGGGTATAATTAATGTGATTCTGAGTGGATTTCAGGCAATTCAAGCTAACTCATGGTCTATATTTTGCTTAATCATAAAATAAGTTTAAAAATATTAATTTTAAATAATTCATTTAATTATCTTACATTAAAAGTTTAATTAATTTAAATTACAAAATTTAAAATTAATTTTTACTTAAAATAAATGATTTTATTTTAAAATAACATTTAAGTAAAATAAAAGACTTAATAATTAAATATTTTCGAGTTTGATCCAAACCCAACCAACTCAAATCAAATTAAAATCGCTATTTACTTTAATCTTGATGACCAAGTCTATATATTTTATTTGATTATTCGGATAACTCGTAATATTAACACCTCCTATATATACTTGACTCTTATGACAAGCTAAAACTTTGGAAATCAAAACAATTAAATTTGCTTTAAGTTAAGTTCTTTTTATTATAGGTTCCACAACAAATTAATACGGTGAATTTTTGTGTATCTGATATTTAGATGAAATATGGTTGATTTTATATAACTTACACTAAAATGAACTTAAGGTTTGTTTATATTTTTTTAAACTCTATAATTATACTTGTCCCCGGAAGAGAGAAGACTTCAGATTCATACATTCAAAATTTAAAGCAATGACATTGATCAAATAAATAGTTGTTAAACATATCCATAATTTCAGCTATATAAACTAAGTTTAGGAGTAAAAGGATTGAGAGTCACAAATTTGTTTAGAGTAAAATTAGACGAGGGCATAGTTTTTAGCTTGTAATTTTTGGGTGTTTGAACGTTTGTCTCAAAAAACCAAAAAAAAAAAAAAGCACAACATAGTAGTTATTTTTTTTTTGTTATATTTATTTCATTCAACGGGAGATAAACTAAATTCCTACACACACATAACAAATGTGGATCTCACCTCTATTTTTTCTTTTTCCAATTATTCGTGGGTCCCTCTTATAATTTTGTTTCATTAATATAAGATAACTCATCTCTAACAACATAAGAAAAATATTTCCATTTTTTTTAGACATTTCACATAGTAGTTTCTCTCCCTTTTCATCTTTATTATCAATGGCCTGCCATTTATTATCCATATGTGAGACCATTTTAGTAAGTGAAAAGTTTATGAAGTTGATGTTTTTCATGTTTTAAAAGATAAAATTATCTCATATGCATATATAAAAGTGTGTGAGATCCTTGTGAGGTTATATGAAAAGAAGAGAGAAAAACAAAATGAGGCTCGTACGATTTTATGTGTGTATAGGAGATAAACTTATCTATTACAACGTGAGACACATTAAACCAAAATTTATTTCCCCAAAATTCCATCTATAACCCCAAATATTAGAGTAAGAAGTGTTCAACAGGCCAAGTGATCAGTTCCATAGGAGTAACATAAATTGCATAAATTTGCTGCCATTTGCTTTAATTTCTCTAACACATCAAACAAGTGAGTTACATATACACATTCAAATGGAAATTCCAATATTTCACAGTTTTAAATATGATCGTGAGACCTTTGAACAATGACATGACAACCATAAAAAACAAAAACAAAAAACTACACTGCATTAAGTTCCACCTATGCACAGATCTTATATTACATTTATATCAAAGACTGCCTTCTAATAATGATAAAAAAGAAAATGATAATAAAAGAAAGACAAAAGATTCTGTTGATTTACTTGGATAATATCATTTGGCAAAGCCATTGTCAACCTGTTTAACGGGTTCCTCTTCTGTTTTATTGTCCTCTTTCACTGCCAATAGAATCAGAACCAAGAGTAACGGATAGCGTACTGTAGTGAGAACCCAATTCACAATCAACTGTGTCATGGAGGAAACATTGTGGTTATCAATTTGCCAAAAAACTGCTGCCCCTACACTTTGTATGCCTTTATAGAACCCACTGTACCTATGCAAGTGCAAATAATAGTTGATTTCCAAATGGTTAATTAAATACAAGTAACAGTGACCATTTTGTTACGTCTGGCCAAAAAAATTACCAGACTGTCATGCTAATAGTAAATTTTCCCGGAATGTCACGTGGGATAATTCGCTATACTGTGTAGCGAAATATACTTGCAAATAATTCGCTACACAGTGTAGCGAATTATGCCACGTCAGAATGCACAGTTAGCAAAAATGACACGTGTCAAGCAGGTAGTAATTCGCTACCCTGTGTAGCATATTATGTTCGCGAATGATTTTTTGACACGTCTCACACTTTCACAGGAAAAAACTGATGTGCCATAATTCGCTATCACTGGTCTGCAATATGACACGTGTAGTGTAGCGAATCATGACACGTGACAGTCTGATAAAAAATACTGTTCGCGTGACATTTAGATAAAAAATTTGACAAAACGTGACATTTTGGTCACTTCTTAAATACAACGCCTTTTCATTGAGCAAATAGCTAAAACAATTTTAATTAAACAATAGAGAATAAGCTTTGCATTAATTACCTGCTAAGAATCTCAGAATCATTAGACAGTGCTCCAATAACCCAATAGACCATGCTCTGGAACATAGCATCTAGCAACCCAAAGCTAAAATACAACACAAAGGGCCCAGCAAAGCTAGAACCTGCGTCCTTAAAATCCAAAATCTTGGTGTGGTGTTTAACCTGATTAGCAATTGCACCACCCCATATGACAGACCCAAGAGTAGCTACCACACCAATTCCCAAGAGACCCCTATTCCTTCTGCTCTTAAAACTGAAATCCATTATGTATCCAATCCCAACTGATCCCACCATCTGTGCTCCCCAATAGAAAACATTGTTAAATCCTCTAGTTCTCAAACTGAACTCTGTCTTGTTGACATGATTGAATTGGTAGGTGTAGAAGAAATTGCTGGACAAAGCAGCAGGAATTATGAGAAGCATTTTCCAATTGTAGAACAACTTAAGAATCTCCACTGATTCAGTGGCAACATTAGAGTACAACATATTGGTACACCTAGTCCCATCATCACGAATAACCTTGCTTGCTGGCAAGATAGTCAATGAAAAAATAGCCCCAGCTGACATAAACACCATAAAACCTATGTAGGTTCCATCATTAACAGAAGCAGCATCATTACCACGATGGTAATTCGAAATGAAAGGAACTAAGCCACCAATCACACCACCCATGTTGAAGATGCTCCAAAAAATGGCAATGTAAGTCCCTTTGCGGTTCACTGGAGGATATGATGTCATAATAGCACCTTGTGCAGCCCATACTAGCCCTGCTCCAATCCCAAGAAAGGCACCAGAAACTATGGCAAAGGTTTGGTGTTGGTAATGGTTGTAATAAAGAAAGGGACCTGCATAGAGTGCATATGTGGAACAACCTGCGAAAAGTATGAGGTGGGGTCCGAGGATGTTGTAGATGCCACCACCAAGGATGCCAAAAATGGCAAAAGTGGTGTAAAGTGCAGTGAGGGAGTTGTTGGAGGCAGTGGCATTGACTTCGCCGCCGCCACCACCCATTCCAGAGAGGGCATTGAACAAACCAGGGCCACAAAAGCAGACCAACCCAATAAGGATAATCTGAACAAACGGTGAATTGTACCTGAAAAGGGAAGTACTTTTGGTATTTTCAGGTATTTGGGTACCTGATTCTTCATATTCAGTGGAACTCATTTCACACTTGACAAAAACTGAACATCTCTTTCTTTATGTTAAGACTTGAGAGTGGAAAGAGAGACGAATTGTGAGACAATTAAGGATTGAGGGCAATGAAATAATTTAAGGGCAACAGTGAAGCCGAAGTGCATCATGGACGCACTATTATACTAACGAATGCATGAAAAGAAGGTGTTTAGCAAGCCTTTTTATTGAAAGCTGATATTTTTTTTTTTGGAGTTACCCAACCCTAATTATCTCTCTTTGAGACGAGTTGGCTCCCTCCGGTATCCCCACGAGCTTCGACTCTTTGAGCCGGCTATGGGACTAATCCGGAGTGCGAGGGAACAATGATGGCTAAAGGTTCAGCCCCCTCCCCAAGAATGCATTCAGCGGGAATCGAACACATATCCAACCCCACTGACTCAGCGCCAAGTTACCAACTGAGCTGCACCATTGGGTATTGAAAGCTGATATAGTTAGTACTAATTGTTTTAAATTTTATTAAAAATAATCATCAGTCAATGAAATGCTTAATGAATATCACATTGAAGAAATAAAAAAAAAAAATGTAAACCGAAATATTATTCTTAAAATGTCATCTTAATATTTACTTAAAATAATATTTAAAAATAATACAATTGTTATCTTGAAAACATAATTTTTTTTAATTATTCATAATAATAATATATATATAGAGAGAGAGAGAGGGAATTGAATATTTTCCTCCTAACTAATCTTCCTATATACATCCTCCTCTTTATTTAAAATAGCAAGTATTAAATAAAATAAAATTAAAGCATTTGACGTCTGGAAACTAAAAAAGCATGTAATGTTTTCTTCCTTCAATAATTTAGTTACTCTAAAGTAAGTAATTTATTTTATGAGAAAAATAAAGAGTTATTATGAATGAGAAAATCATCACCTAATACTTTACTTATTAAGTATTAAAAAATTTCTTGAAAAAATTGCATTGCATATAGAAAAAAGCAATTGTCTTGATTCTAAAAACCTAGTAGTGGTTAATTTTACTATTGTGTTTGTTATCTTCGTTCACTAAATCCTCAAGTGACGAATTTCTTTGTTTCTATTTTTTTTACGCGGTCATAATTATTATAGGATTTTCATGCCTAATTGAGATGAATTTTTATAGGAGGTCAGGTATAGTCGCTAACTATATATGAACCACTCAGACTTCAAAAATTCTGACATGTCGTGTCCGATACTTTCCGACACTCCAACAAGCGTTGTAGAGACTCAAAAAAGGTTCAAAGATTACGTTGCGTTTTTAGTTCCAATTATTAGATTCGTTAGATTATTATTATCATTTTATTTAGTTTAATATAAATATTTGGGATATATAATGTTTCTTTGCAAAATTGATAGGTAGTATAAAGTTGGTACATGATATACTTACAACCAAAAAAGTTTACCACCTTTACAACTAACCTAATCACCGTTGATTTCCGTCAATCTAACGGTTATAATTTATTGGAAATTATAATTAATTAATAAATGCGACCCAATAATTTTCAAAAAATGATAACCGTTAGATTGATGGAAATCAATGGTGATTAAGTTGGTTGTAAATGTTGTAAACTTTTTTGGTGGTAAGTATATCCTTCCTCTTATAAGTTTAACTTCATTATTTTGTTAAATTATTGAGTATTAAATATAATATACATTACATAAATTAAAAATAATATTTAATATCAAAACATCTCCTAACGTGTCAAAATCTAACATTTTTTAGAATTAACGTGTCGAAATGTCGTGTCGTGTCGTGTTTCGTATCCCGTGTCGGTATCGTGCTAATAACCATTATATGTGTTTTTTTATTAAATATTACAAATAAATTTAAGTTGTGGCAGTGACAAAAAACCACCCTAAAAACTGAATCTTCGCTCTCAAAATAGGCTGTTCTAACAAAAATGAAATCAAAAGTTAAGCTTAAACGCGAAATAATGCTACTATACTGTTATGGATCTACATAAGGTTCGTATGCCTAAAAAGTCCAATAAAGGGCTTTCACATGATAACTATACAAGAGTACGAATGGGCTCATGAATTATAAGGTCCAAAACTCCAATATTTTCAGGTAAACTCTATAAATAGGAGGTAAAACTTACATGCATGACATAATTTATCTCTTACTGTTATGTTGTCACTGTGCATATACACCACCTCCTTTGGCTAACGCCGTTATCGTTGTGTACAATGATATGTTATCTCGAGCTATCTAATCTATAGATACCAGGAGAGAGTACCAGATCCTATACGTTTCTACACAACGTATTTACCCGTTTTTACTAATAACCATTTTTACTTGCATTTTAACACGATTTTACATAGCGTTTCTACCGTTTCTACATTTTTACATTAGTTTTTGAAAACAATGCATGTGGTGACCATAATAAATAGAATCATACAGTGTACAAAACACAATGACAATTGCGAGTTGTATGGAAGTGTAGAAAGTCAAGTGAGCATAAGTTTGAGAAAAGATAGAATAATCAAATGAAGAATCCTTAAAGAGTGAGGTGAATTTCAACAATGCGCTGGGTCAAGTTAAAGTGGAGAAGAAAAAGGCCGTGATTTCAATAACAAAGGAAGAAACTTTAAAAGCATGGATAACATTTTTTTAGAAAAAGAGGATGTGGCAACAATTTTAATAAAAGAAGAGTCAATGATTTCAAATACATGGCTAAGGAAAAGTTGAAAATAGTTATGGCTTCGTAGAGGAAGAGGAAAAGGTAACAAATACTAAAAAAAGAACTAATTTTGATTGTAATTGTAATTATATTACTAAAAAAGAACGATGTGTGCGTTTTATTTTTTTCAAAAAGAAAAAAGAGAGAGAGAGAGAGAGAGAGAGAGAGAGAGAGAGAGGCCTTCATACCTAACGTAAATGTTGGTCAGTCTACCAGATTTTGATGCATTCTAATATAAATGTTGGCTAAACTTTTTCCGTATGCCAAAGCATTGAGAAACTGCCTATCTTGAGCTGGTTATTCATATTCAATTACTTAAAAATTAACTGTTAAATTTGAACTTCGAAAAAACATTATTATTGTTTAAGAAATCTTTAATTGGACTGGAGACTTTAAATTGAACCCTTCTTTTTGTTTTAAAAAAAACAGAATTCATTTTTTTTTGCAGTTAATATAGATAAGTTATCTATATTAAGCTCAAAACGATGTCATTTTAGAAAAAAAATTAAAATATTTTTATAATTATAATTTATTTCAGGATTATAATAGTCTTTTTTATTATAATTTTTTAATTTTTCAACTCAAAACGACGTCGTTTTGATAATAAATGTAAATAACTTATCTACATTTACTGTCGAAACATAAAGTCTATGTTATCTATGTAACTTTTTTATTATTTTTTTGTAACCCTGGTGCATGTAGACAGTTTTACTTGAAGATTTGTAAAGATAGGAATTGTAGAAGCATCATTACCCGTAATAAACGGTCCAAGTTTTAGGTATATGCCTAATTTTGGACATCAACTCATGTATGATGTAGTCCAGTTGTTCTAGCCAACAAAGAAAACCTATAATTACCACATCCCCAGCCTTAAAAATATCTAGAATATAAGAAAACTAAAGGGGAGGCTAACTGTCATAACCAACTCCAACGGTCAACTGAAAATTTGGCCACAAAACATCCTCTGTGCCAGGTCAATTGCTCTTGCAATCCGAAAAATTCTCCTGAAATTCAGACACAAATGATGCCTATATAGTATATATATAAGTACTAACCTTTGTTCAATATTCACCGTCTCTGCCTCAGCATTCTCTTGTAAACAATTTTCATTTTCATTGTACGGTGAACACCACACTACCTCCTCGTTCAACATTTATATTCAATAATGGGAGGTTGTGTGAGCAGTCCTAAGGATCTTGCCTTGAACGAAGGGGAAGAAGCCCCGGTTGAGTCTTCAACCACACCAAAGGCTGAGGCCGAGACTGTTGCTCAGGTTTTTTTTTTAATTATTATTATTACATTTCATTTCATTGCATGACACATCTTAAATCCTATTTGATTGTTATTTTTTATTTTTTAATAATCGAGAAATATAATATAAAATTATCGAACGGTTATACTTATTATTGAAAAGTTTTACAACTATTACTACTAAACTAATCACTATTGATTTTCGTAAATCTAAATATTATAATTTATTGAAAATTAATAATTAATTAATAGATGTATCTAATAAATTATAACAGTTAGATTGACGGAAATGAATGATGATTAATTTACTGATAAGAGTTATAAAACTCATTCCTCCCTATAACCATTAATGTAACTTGGCTAGCTTTAAGCTTTTGGTTGAAAAAATCATTTACAATTTGATTGATGGATTTTGTGCAGGAGAAGGTCCAGGAAGGGGGTGAGAACGAGAGTGAGAAGAAAGAAGAGCCTTTGGTTGATCTGTCTGAGTCTAAAAAGGAGAATGTGGTAACCAAGGTAGAGGAGGCTGAGGTTGCTACTGAGGCCAAGGAACCAGAAAAGGAGAAAGCCAAGGCTGAGGAAAAGAAAGATGAACCTCTTGTTACCCTGTAAAAATATTCCGAGTGTCCCATTCTAATAATCCTGAGCCAAATTGAATTCATGATGTGCTAGGGAGTTGTAACATGGTGTCTAAATTCATATCATATTTGTTTCACTTCTTGGAGAATCATTCATGAATTAAATAATTTCTTTATTTATATCTTACCAAATATCTCTGAGCTTTCTTACTTTTTCTTTTTGTTGGCCTTACATAAATTAAGTGCTGCGATGGCTAAAAATATTAAATAATGAATTAATGAATAATTATTGAAAAAACTGTATTCAAACATTGTCTTACATCCACCACTTTAATGCACGAGTTTAGAAGTATTCAAGATTATTAATTTGAGGTAAGATATTCTTACTATCAATTTTTTCTATTACCACTTTAATCATCATTTGATTTAAAAGTTATTTTTCTTTTCTCTCTCTTCATTCAACTTTTTCTCTAATTCAATGATAATTAGAGTGGTAGTGAAGTAGTAGTAAAAAAAATTGGTAGTAAAAATATCCTAACTCTATTAATTTATGCTTTGACATGTTTAATTTGTTTATTTTTATAGTTTGTTGACATGTTTCCGAATTATATCATGGGAAAAAAAAGGTGTATCCTTTTAAATAATATAATTTGTGTTCTTTTAATAGGTTTATATTATGTCTTGTCGGTAAGATATGGTTATAATACGGGGGAAAAAAAATTTCTCTCTCCATCAACTGATGTGAAAAGTAAAAAAAAGTAATTTTTCATGTTATAATTTATATCTTATTGATAAAACATAATATAAAATTACTAAAAAAACTACAAATTATATCCTTTAAAAGTTGAAATATATTAATAGTTGACTTTATGGTCAAAATGAGTCCGCGGGACCCATTTGGCTAGTTTGCTCTAAGTTGAGGCAAATATTGTTGGCCGGCTTATAACCGGTTAAGTATAGTTTGAGCTGATTAATTGGTGACATATTGTGATTCTAAATGGATTTCAGACTATTTAAGCTAACACATGATCCATATTTTCTTTAATTATAAAATTACTTTAAAAATATTAATTTTAAATAATTCTTTTAATTAAGTAATATTAAATTTTAATTAATTTAAATTAAAAAATTTAAAATTAATTGTTACTTAAAATAAATGATTTTCTTTTAAAATAACATTTAAGTATAAAAAAGAGAGAAATTATACTTACAACCTATTTTTGTTTATAATTTCTTACCATCTTTTTTTTTTATATTTGGATCAAAATAAATTTAAAAAATTTCATTTAATGTCACTTTATAACTATTGATAAGATTTTGATATATAAAACTATTTATGCAGCAACGACAGAAATAATTTTGCCTAAAATTAATACAGTGAGTTTCGCATATCTTAAATTTAGACGAAATATGGTTGATTTTATATAACTTACACTAAAATGAACTTAAGGCTTGTTTATATTTTTTTAAACTCTATATTTATACTTGTCCCCGGAAGAGAGAAGACTTTAGATTCATACATCCGAAATTCAAAGCGATGACATTCATCAAATAAATAGTTTTTAAACATATCCATAATTTTAGCTATATAAACTAAAAAAGTTTTGACGAGGGCATATCAAAAGTAAAAGGCTTAAGGGTCACTTTTTTGTTTTTTGAGAGTATTATTAGACGAGGGCATAGTTTTGAGCTTGTAATTTTTGGGTGTTTGAACGGTTATCAAACAAAAAAAGAAAAGAAAAAAGAAACGCACAACATAGTAGTTAATTTTTTAGACATTTCACAGAGTAGTTTCTCTCCCTTTTCATCTTTCTTATCAATGGCCTGCCATCTAATATCCATTGTGTGAGAACACTTTCGTAGGTGAAAAGTTCATTTCCCAGAAAATCCATCTATAACCACAAATATAGAGCAAGAGGTGTTCAACACGCCAAGGGAGTTCCATAGGTAATATAAATTACATAAATTTGCTGCCCTTTACTTTTCTCTAACACATCACACAAGTGAGTTCCATATACACATTCAAATGGAAATTCCAATACTTCAAAGTTTTAAATATGATCGTGAGACCTTTGAACAATGACATGACAACCTTAAAAAATAAAAATAAAAACCTACAGCATAAAGTTCCACCTATGCACAGTTCTTATCTTACGTTTATATCAAAGACTGCCTTCTAATAATAATAAAAAAGAAAATGACAGTAAAAGACAAAAGATTCTGTTGATTTTTCTAGACAACTTGGATAATGTCATCCGGCAAAACCAGTGTCAACCTCTTTAACGGGTTCCTCTTCTGTCTTATTGTCGTCTTTCACAGCCAATAGGATCAGAACCAAGAGTAACGGATAGCTTACTGAAGTGAGAACCCAATTCACAATCAACTGTGTCATGGAGGAAACGTTGCGGTTATCAATTTGCCAAGCAACTGCTGCCCCTGCACTTTGTATGCCTTTGTAGAATCCACTGTACCTATTGCAAGTGCAAACAATAGTTGATTTCGAAATGGTTAATTAACTACAACCCCTTTTCATTGAGAAAAAAGCTAAAACAATTTTAATTAAACAATAGAGATTCAGCTTTGCATTAATTACCTGCTAAGAATCTCAGAATCATTAGCCAGTGCTCCAATAACCCAATAGACCATGCTCTGGAATATGGCATCCAGCAACCCAAAACTAAAATACAACACAAAGGGCCCAGCAAAGCTAGAACCTGAGTCCTTAAAATCCAAAATCTTGGTATGGTGTTTAATCTGATTAGCAAGTGCACCAACCCATATGACAGACCCAAGAGTAGCTACCACACCAATTCCCAAGAGACCCCTATTCCTTCTGCTCTTAAAACTGAAATCCATTATGTATCCAATCCCAACTGATCCCACCATCTGTGCTCCCCAATAGAAAACATTGTTAAATCCTCTAGTTCTCAAACTGAACTCTGTCCCGTTGACATGATTGAATTGGTAGGTGTAGAAGAAATTGCTGGACCAAGCAGCAGGAATTATGAGAAGCATTTTCCAATTGTAGAACAACTTAAGAATCTCCACTGATTCAGTGGCAACATTAGAGTACAACATATTGGTACACCTAGTCCCATCATCACGAATAACCTTACTTGCTGGCAAGATAGACATTGACAAAATAGCCCCAACTGACATAAACACCATAAAACCTATGTAGGTTCCATCATTAACAGAAGCAGCATTATTACCACGATGGTAATTCGAAATGAAAGGAATTAAGCCACCAATCACACCACCCATGTTGAAGATGCTCCAAAAAATGGAAATGTAAGTCCCTTTGCGGTTCACTGGAGGATATGATGTCATAATAGCACCTTGTGCAGCCCATACTAGCCCTGCTCCAATCCCGAGAATGGCACCAGAAACTATGGCAAAGGTTTGGTGTTGGTAATGGTTGTAATAAAGAAAGGAACCTGCATAGAGTACATATGTGGAACAACCTGCGAAAAGGGTGAGGTGGGGTCCGAGGATGTTGTAGATGCCACCACCAAGGATGCCAAAAATGGCAAAAGTGGTGTAAAGTGCAGTGAGGGAGTTGTTGGAGGCAGTAGCGTTGACTTGGCCACCGCCACCCATTCCAGAGAGGGCATTGAACATACCAGGGCAACAAAAGCAGACCAACCCAATAAGGATGATCTGAACAAACGGTGAATTGTACCTGAAAAGGGAAGTACTTTTGGTATTTTCAGGTATCTGGGTACCTGATTCTCCATATCCAGTGGAACTCATTTCCCACTTGACAAATACTGAACCTCTCTTTCTTTGTGTGAAGGCTAGAGGGTGGAAAGAGAGGTGAATTTTGAGACAATTGAGGATTGAGGGTAATGAAATAATTTAGGGGCAACAGTGAAGCCGAAGCATACTAAGATATAGAGACCTGCCGTCCATAATACGACAATTTTGAAGAAAACTTTGCACCTTGAAGTTACATTTTCTGCTTTTTGACTTCGATACACATCAAGTGTATGCACATGGCAGAATAATTAAGCATTCTAGAAGCTTACGCAAGCCTCTTTCTCAGTGAAAATGGCCTTTTTTTCTTCTTTCAAAAACTATTTCCTCATGTTGTTCTGTTGGTGTTTAAAGGAGGATTTTCTTCTGCACAGATGGCTATCACCAAAGATGCGTTTCCTTTGTTTAATTGATGTCTTATCCAGTTATTTGTTTTTATTTCTTTACTTTTTATTCTCCGTTAGCAAGAAAAGTCAATTATATCCTCGGGTTAGTGAGAAAACTTTATGTGCAACATATGTATGTACATCTATAAAAAAAAAATTGCACTTAAAAGAAATTATAAAAAAAAGAGAAAATATACTTCAGCAGTCACTTTAAATAAATTATCTTTATTTACTTTTAAAATGACGTTTTAAAGTTAAAAAATTATAATGATAAAGATTATAATAACAATGAAATAAATTAAAATTTAAAAAACACAATGATTTATGTCCCAAAATGATATCGTATTGAGCTCAATACAGATAATTTATCTACAGTAACTGAAAAAAAAAAAACCCTAAAAAAAACATGGATAAATATGAAAAAAAAAAATCCCTTTCTAATAAAAGAGAATACCAAGCTCTGTACTCCCGTCGCATAAAAAAAAACTCCCACTTTAGTCTTTACTTTCCCCCTCTATATTTCTTTAATAGATTCCTTCTTTTTTTGGGCCATAGATTGATGTCATTTAGTAAAGCATGCGAGAAGATTTTGATTAATTTTTTTAAAAAAATTATAAAACATTTTCAAAAAATCTAAATATTTGTTATTCTAAACACAAAATAAAGTAATTTCAAAAATTAATAAATCCGAGATGTTTTGTACAGTATTTGTTTTAGGATTTTCTTGATATTTTAAAACCTGTTATTCATATTTTAAATGATTTAAATAAATGAAAAAATATTTATCATTTTAAAGGATATAATTTTAAATCATTTTAGATGAAATAATATCATTTTAACGTATAATTAATATTTTTTATATTCTTTCTCCTCCATAAAATTAGGAAAAAAGAGAAAGTGGAGAAAAGAGAATGTAAAATATCATCTATTATACACTAAAATGACGTCGTTTCATATAAAATGACAGAAAGATATATCATTTAAAATAATAAATATTTTTCACATAAATAATTTATTAAGAATGAGACATATAATGATATACCTAAAGCAATGATAAAATGTTCTTGAGAATTTAGGTGTGTGTAAATATAGATAGAAAGAGATAACGATATACGCCATATACCATTTGTGGAAATCAATCAGAATTAGATAATATCAAAGTGTGAATTAATTTGACAAATTTTAGAGCGAATATGACTGTACACCTACATAACACTTCAATTATCATAAATGCATACATGATTTTATATGAATTTAGGTGATTCTGTTTAACTATATGTAGCTATCCATTATCCAATGAATCCATGTGAATCTGTTCTGGATTCTGACATCCAACCATAGGGTAGCGGTAAAGACCAATGTAGTAACAGAAGATAAGGATCTTTTTGTACATTTACTCACAAATCCAAACTAAGCAGAAACCCACGGAACCAACGCTGTCCTTTTCTGTGGTAGGTGTAGGACCACCGAAATTGATTTATTAACAGTAACATGAATCCATTGCTGTTGTCAACGTTCATGTTCCACGCCGGATTCAAAAGTCTTTAAGTTTTAACTCACTATGAACTCATAAAGAATTAGATTTAATCCTATAGTTGTATTTTCCCTTTGTCCTTTTTGTTTTGTCAGATAGTGTAAGGAGGGACAAAGCCGACTCTGGCCGGCAACAAATTTCCACTACTTGTAAATTAAAATCCTACAAAGAACCATGTATTCATCAATTTATAATCATCTTAACTCAAAGTAATCTGATTAGTGACAAGTGTTTTATACCCACAATTTCAACATAAGCACCATGGTTGTACCAACTATCAAAATTTAGTCAGCGTTTTTGTTTTGTGTATAGTTTGTGTCCTCGAAATTTTATCTTGCTTAGCCTGATTAATCATTAACATATCTTATAACCTATCCCACAAATTCAGAGCAAACGTCCTTTGCTCCAAGGATATCTGGATAACAGATGTGAACCCTTCTATTCCGTAATGGTATGTTCTAAATGGGTAGCTGGCTGGGAGAAGGTTATAGAAATACTATACTAGGTTATTCTTTTTGGTTCGGTTCACTTACAAGAGATCTTTTAATTAATAAATTAAATTATCAAACCTCAAAAAAACATTGCTTCTAGAAAACCTCACCCGTCTGTCCTTCAATATGTTTAAAATCATTACAAGTTGAAGGGGTCCAGGGAAATTCAGGCAGAAAATTATGATGTTCAATATTATTAATTACTTTCCCTTGAATTTGACGTGTTGGTTTAACATTATTACATGATACTACTAAAAAAGTTAACATCACAAAAATGACATTGCTGGATGAAAGTCAAATTCAGAAAAATTCGGGTGCTCAATCAATAAAATAATGTTTGAGATTTAGCATGGGTGGTTCAAACAAAGTTTAAATGGTAGCCCCATGCCCGAATAAAATAGAGAGACCCCAATTAAGAGCTCTGTTTTTTGTTTCAATAACTCAGAAATGGTTGGCTGGAAAGAATAAAAAGTAGCTTTGGGAATTATATTATACTGAACTTCAATGTGATAGTTTATCTCCTTCATGCATACGCTGACAAATAACCGTAAATATTAACGGAAAGCTGTTGCCAGGGTGGATTATAGATCTTAATGAAGTAGAAAGTACCAAATAATTTTTGACTCACCTAACATAGGGGAAATGGAAAGTTGAGGGGCATGACCATTTTACACCATGTATTTAAAGTATCCTTGAATGCAGCTACTAGTGACATTAATCTGCAAGAAGCACAACAAACTCTTGAAATAACATAAGCTAACTTGAATAAGGATGAGGACAAATAATTGAGGCAAATCTAGCTCTCAAGAAGAGCTAGGACACAAGGAGAGGCTATCAATATGATTTTGTAACAAGTTAGTACATCCGATTGATTACAAATTGTAAATAAAAAGTTAAAATTAAAAAAGGAATAAAAAAAAAGGGTAAGAAAAGAGAGAAAATAATAATAAGCAAAGAAAAAAAGGTGACTCGAACAACTTATTAGATACCTTATCGAATTAAATTGAAAATGACTGAAAGATGTATGTTAAATTGATGATTTAGAAACATGTAATAAACAGAGAAACAAAGAAACAAACTTCAATTGGTTTTGTGAGACTTTCATGTTTTAGTACAATTAATTTACGAAGACAATATATGTCTATTTAGATGCTTTAAACTGAAAAACCAAGGCATCCGTCACCATTGAGATCCGATCTGTCGCTTCTAGTAGTTTATAACTTTAGATCAGATGACCATATCTTATACATCCTTCAACAGCTGCCCCTGCCTCGTAAATTCAGAAGAAAACCTTGTAACTACAACAATGGCTTTATCATTATTATTCCCTGTATCCTAGCACTTGACACGTCACCATCCATATGAAGTGCCAATAAGGTTGCAAATTAAGTTCATAGTCAAACTAAAAGACCTTCATATATTAATTTACCTTTTTTGAAGAGTTCGGACCTAGGGTTAATATTCTTCTTGTCATCATTGTTGTTTTCATCATTCTAGTTTTGCTATCTCAAAGCTTAAAGCCAATATTTATCTCAGAAGAATTTGAATCGCCATTTCTATATCATCTAATATATTCCCAGGTGCAATCCTTTGGTAGTCTTAAGACAGTTTTCTACTTCTAAGAAAATTATTCTAATTTGTACTTCCAACTTCCACTTCTAAGAAAAATTTCGAATTTGTGATTCCAACTTCTACATCGATATGATTAATATGCAGGTGCTCTTGAACTTCAAGACTGTCAGCGATCGCTCCAGCCCACCCATATTCAGAGATGACGTCCAAGAAATAACTTGTAAAATACAGGACGAAGAAAGAAAGAAACATGGGAATGGAAAATATGTCGCTGATTGTTTGGGCACATTTTCTTGAAGGGCACATTGATGCTTGCATGGCAATGATACCTTTTTTGCATCGGGTATTCCCACATACATTAAGCATGGCTATATTACATTACCTTAAGGACTGACTGAACATTCAATAAAAACAAGAGGCAGACTAAACTGGGGAACAACATAGCTTGCTTATGTCTAAACCCAACTTGCTTATGTCTCCAAACACAACAAAAACAGCAGAAATCTCATGATTGCCACTGCTCATCTAGACGACAGAATTCATTTCTGTTTCTAATACAATCACATTATAAACTTTCCCAAATGAAGTGGAGAACTCAGACTAAAATACGTTTCTTAAACATCAAAGGGAATAAAGCATTAAAGCTTCAACACAATCTATCCTCAATATTAGAACCATTATAAAAGTCAACTTATTGGCTACAATGAGTTAGCTAGGTAGGATACGGTAAAAATTATCAAATCAAATCTTATGGAGGGTATTTAAGAAAGTTATCTTCTTCGTTGTAATAGTTACTTAAAAGTACCACAGAAGAAAATTCTGATAATTCATTTTAACATCAATAAAAATGTTTTTCCAACTGTGCTTAACCAAAACAGTGGCACATATTGAGAAGCATATTTTTATCTCTCTTTTTTTGGCTAGACAGAAAACAATCTTATTACGAAGAAAAGCAAACAAACCTGGAAGTTATCAAGACGAGAACTGGCACTAGATGATCAGGAACACTATAAAAAACTGCCCTTCCTAGCTGGAAGCAAGCTTAACATCAAAAGAACTTAAGTTCTTTTCTTGGTGTAGGAGGTGACCACCAATACAGGCTGAAGTAAGCTGAATAACTACCGTTCTCTGCTTCAAATGCTTGATGAACTTAGATAATGCACAAGAAGCTTTCCCCTTAATACCTTTACATTCTATGCCGAGAAAATTGGGATAGCCACTGACGGAACAATTAACCACTACATCTTGCTCTTCTGAGCGTTGAATGGGGAATACGAGGAAATAGTCCTCATTAGTCTCCCCAGAAGGGCTACTTGTTGACTGATGATGTATTAATCGGAAATACAAAGGACATCTTTTAAACTTTCATTTGGAAACCAACGACCCTTTCTTGCTCACGGTACTAAACCAAGAGGCCAACTTGACCACAATTAAACATGCTCTGACTACCCTTTCTCTCTCGAAAAGAGGAAATATTTTCATCAACTTTGTAGAGTTCATGGAATTAAGGAAACATGAATAATAGGATCATTTGGTCCAAAATGATTATCATTGAACAAGGACCACAATCAGTAACTATAGAAATTAACAAGGCCCGCAATCAGCACACTAAGACTATGAGACATAACATGAAATAAAGCCAAGCTAACTAATTCTTTATCATCTACATGCTGCTGCAAAGTCAAATGGAAATGTGAGATGCCTACTAGGCGAATGCTTAAGTCTCCAATGATCATATCAACCGAGGATTATGAACACTGATAAAATTCTTTTGCACTAATGTAACTATCTATATTCACATGAAACAAACGAATCAACTTCAACATCTCCTTTATCCCAAACTAGTTGAGGTTGGCGGTCGACGAACCCAAGTTAAAAACAAGAAAATATTGAGGAAAAAGGTTTCCTGGAAAAAGAAGCTAAATAAAATAAGAAAAAAAATTAATAAGAGAGAAAAAGTAAATTACAGAGAAAGATAAACAAATAAATATATATAGGAAAAAAGGACTGAAAAGACCATCTGAACATAGGAAAAAAAGAGTCTATCACTCTAGAGTGCTATAAGCTTTCCTCCACTCCATCTTAATATATACCATCCATCAATCTATTTCCCAATCCATGAACTCTTGTTTTACTACTTTCCCCAAGTAAGTTTCGTCCAATCTCTTCCATTCTTTGTGTCATACTTTTGGTAACAAACTTTTATTCTTATGAGAGCATCTAGGAGTCTTCAAATAATATACTTAAACTAGCTCAATCTATGTTCTCTCATCTTTTTAGCCATCGGAACTACTCATCTCTTTCGTCGAATATCTTCATTTCTTATCTTATCCATCCTTGTATAACCACACATTCATCTTAACATCCACCTTATCATGAGACAATCTAATAATAGAGGTTTTTTTTATCCAATCATGGATTATAGATTATTTTGTCAAATTAATTACAAATGTAGAAATGAGGGGGGGAAATTCAACTCGTCCTCTAAAAGTAATGCGAATCCCACATCTGATTGAACCATAAAAAACTCATAATGAAGGCTATTACATCTTCGGTGTGTAAATTGCTTGCACGTGGTTTTTTTTTTTTTTAATTTACATTTAGCTGTATAGCTAAGTATTACTTGCTCAATAAATCCACAAAAAAGCTACTGCTGCTGAATTTGACTGTTCTAGTCCTGATTTCAACTCATTTAGTCGCATTGTATATAGTTTTATTTTATGGAAAGCAACTACAAGGAATGGTAATGGTAGACTATTTAAATGGCAATTGGAAGGAGTCTACTTCTTCGCTGTTGAATATTTTGATAATTTCATATCTTCTGCTCACATTATTCACACTTGAAGTAAAAGGATCAACTCATCAACACGTTATTATTGAAGTTAAACTCAGAAGTTTTGAACCTAATTTCCACATTTTTTTTTTTAAATGTGCATCATCTTGGAGAGATGATACTACATCTTGGTGTATCCTCTTGGAGAGACTAAAGATGTCTGACTATGTTCTGCTATATTATAGTTAAAGAAACTGTATATTTCTCACTTGTATTACAAAGAATGAAGGTTACAACATATACACCCAGCCTATGTGTTAAAAAAGAGGAAGGTGAGGGATTTTCTCCACTAATTGTTCTAATCAAATCAACCTAAACAAGGTAATATAGAACATAATAAAAAGCAATAAAAGGTTTCTAAAAAAAACAGTGATTCCTACAATAATTACAAGATTTTCCACAATATTAATATCAATCATCAAGTAATTTATAGTAAAATGATAATATATTATTAACAATTGGATTCTAGGATCATAACCACAGACCTTGGGGATTAGGGGGTGGACACAAATAATTTACATGTCAATAAATGAATGTCTTTAGAAAAAATATCCAAGGTCTGTAATTTTTGTGTGTATCTGTGGCTATAATATAAGTATATAACCGAACCCTGCATTACTTAAAATGAAGATGGGAAGCTCTCTAAGGCTTACAAAAATGAGTAGTGATTTGCTGGGGGGAATAATCCAATGCTTTAGAAAAATTTATAATATCCCTCTCTTCTTCCTATCTTGAGGTAGGGTAATGCCTAACAAATGATACATTTGAATATAACAGAGATGTGTTTATTTCGATTATCAGCTAGGATCTCAGAAAAACAAAACCAGGGAAAGAAAATTGCTCAAACTTATCAAAACGATTGAAGCAATTCATGAAGTGATGCTCGGATCTGATTTCTACTTACCTGAAGGAGGCTGAGAGATGCAGAAAAGTTTCAACCGTTAACAATTTTTGGCTTTCATTTCCTTCAAGCATAACACCAACTGAGTTAGCATAAAAGCTTATTAATAAATCCATAGAAAAATTATTAAACCAGATTCTTTCTGTTAATATAAACGTAGAAAATTGAAGTTAAATAGTAAAATTGTAGGAGGAGAAAATGAAATTCTATAACGTGCTGTTCTGTAAACCTTGTCGATTGGAAATTCAGACTTCAGATTACCAACGACAGAGGCAACTTGAAACTCTGCAAACCCTAGCAGTTGGTGGCAGAGAAGGTCCGATGGGTCGAATTCGGGTCATGGGCTCAGCCCATCAAGTCATGCAAAAAGAAGTCCGAAAGACCCGAGGAGCACGTTATGCTTACACGTGGCAAGATTCAATAGGAGGACGAAGTCTCCGCGGCTCTCTCTCCTCTTAATTTGGCAAATATCGGTTTTAAGTTCATAGATTTTTTATATCCGTGTCAAATTTAAAGTTTGATATATTAGACAATTGTTAGATTCAAAAATATTAATGATATCACATGTTTATAAATTAGAGTCGTTGATCTTTTTTAATCTAATAATTCTTAGATAAGGTGTCAAACTTTAAATTTATCATCAATTTCGAAAGATTCACCACTTTGGGAGATTTAAATATTTTCGCTATTGACTTGTTACATATTCTGAATTCCATAAATAATTTAAAGAGTTAAGTTTATGGAACATTAAAGGAATTAATTCGTTCAAAAAAAAAAAATTAGAGCCGGGTTAAAAAAAATTAAAAACGTGAAAAGTACGACGGAGAGAACCGTTTGGTACACGTACACACGTGACAAACAATCGATAAAATTAAAACTTATTCATATTTTAATTTTTTTTGATTAAAAATAAAAAAAGGTGATGTGTTAAGAGAGAGCGTTGGATCCGCTAGTTTAACCAAAATTGTAGGTAAGGTAAGGTGTGGCGAAATTACATTTGATGTGCATTTGGGTTGCATTTTGATTTGCGTGTGTTTTGTCCTACGTGGGACGTCAACCCCACAAGTGGTGTGTCTAGTTTCTATAAATACCCCACTCATTCCGCTTCTCTACTCGTTTCATTTAACGATGTTAGATTAGGTTCAGATAGATAGAGAGAGTGAGTGAGTCTCTTATAGAGAGAGAGAGAGAGAGAGAGAGAGAGAGAGAGAGCTCTTTTTGTTTTTGGTTATCTTTTGGAGGTTTATCTCTTTCTTTTTGTAGGTACTGAGGAAGAGGAAGATTCTGTGTGTGGGCTTCACTTAGCCGAAGAGCGTGTGAGTTAATTTCCCTTCATTTTCTATTGTGGGGTGGGTTGGTGTAGTGGTGGTTCTATATTTACCTTCTCTTTCCTGCGCGTCATTATTATTATTATTATTATTATTATTATTATGGTGTAAATGTAACAATTAAGCGTGTAGCATGTATGTGTTTAATGTAAGATTTTCTGAGACATAGAATATCAGTTTTGTCGTTCAATTGTTGACGGAGCGCGTGTTATAATTGTCTGTGTTATCTGTTGTTTAGGAAATCCCACTTAGCCTTGGTTTAGATCTGTCGCATGTGGGTGTTTGTTTCTGCTTAGGATAAAAGCTTTTTGTCTTTTTTGCAGTTTGTCAAGGGTAGATGGGGGTGGTTACATCTAATTTTGTTCACGCTGTACGAATTAGATTCTAGATTTGCGGTTTATGATATCCCATTTGCTCATTTCCTTTAACAAATCTCTTCAACTTTTTTTTATCTGTGAATGGTGAGCTAAGATATTATTGAGAGACCCTTTAGAAGAAAGGTTTAAGTGACATTAGAAAACCAGTTAAGGGTTATAGAAAAGTATCAGTTCTTATATATCTTTCCAGCTAGTAGGTAAATTTCTGTGGAGTTTGACTGAAATCTGTGTTGTTGTGGTGGGCCCTGCAGACAATTCAGGCAAGGTCTTGAAGTCGGAGTGTATAAGATTACTTAGGAGTTGCTGTTTCGACTGAAGAAATGGAGGTATATGGCAAATCTATGGTTGCAGGTCCTGCAAATGTTATTTATCTGTCAAGTATATTGGGCCAAGAGGGTCCAATTACTGTTCACAAATGCGACTGGAAATGTGAAAATGAACATGTTTGTGGAAACATGTATCGCTGCAAGCTAACAGGGCTCACTCACATCTGTGATAAAAACTGTAACCAGAGAATTCTGTATGACAACCATAGCTCCCTTTGTCGAGCTAGTGGTCAAATTTTCCCTCTTACGCCAGCAGAGGAGCAAGCGGTGAGAGGTGTTCGAAGAAAGCTTGATGCAGAGAATTCTCCTTCTGATAGCTGTGGTTTTAAGCGTAGACGGGATGCCAAATTACATCCTTCTCCTTTTGAGAAATCTTTCTCTGCTGTCAGTCCTATCTGCAGCCAAGTTGGAGATGGCATGGATATGAGCTAGATATATGTTATATAACTGAAAAGACTTATCATTTCTCTTGTCCTTTTGATTTTATTTCTTTTCCCTTTTTCTATCAGATGAGTATGAATAACAGAACTTGAACGATTATGGATTACTTAGTGGTGGACAAGCTGTATGTCCATCTATTGTAGGGGAACTCCTTATATTTCTAGTATTAATGGAATGTAGTGCTTAAAGTAACTTGACTGTTGAATGGGGATTTGAGCAGGCTCTATTTAGTATTCAGATGTATATGAAATCTGAATTGACTTCAGTTTCTTGCTAACCCTAATGAGAAGCAGACTATTGTAGCTGGCTGCAGGATGCATTCCTTCAACTATTATGATGCTTGAATTTGATTTAGGACCTGAATGGTGTACTATGTATCAACATTGTACTTAACTATAAACCTTCTGTAGCTGGCTGTTAAGTTTCTCGTGTATCTGTAATCACAGGACAGTGCTATTCCAGTATTAGTGTACTCGATACTAATACTAGTACTATTGAGTTGTATTATTTTACTTCTTTTGTTTCTCTTAATTCCATTAGAACAGCACTCAATTATCAAACTTGTCCCTTGGGCAAATTTTCAGTTTTGCTCAGGGTTTTGTAGGTTTCCTTGACCTTACGTAGGCTCAGGTTCTCTCCAGTTCCTCATATGAACAGATTTGTTGTATATCTGAAAACTAATTTTAGTTTTGCTGCCTAACTCTTCCTAGTTCTGTTGCAGACTCAACGAAGATGATATATTTCACATTTTCTTCAATCTCATTTTTCTATTATCGTTTCTTTCCATTATTTGATTGATGGCTGCTTGTCTGAGTTTGATGTCGCTTGTGCAGGTTTTGCAGCATGTGCTACCAAGGAGCATTCAAAACATTTTTGTTGCAATACTGAATAAAATATTATAATATAGAATTGCTTTGTGCTAGAAGATGAAATATTGATACATGTCTTCTTCTTTTTTATATGTAGGTACAAGCATTGCTACATATGGTCAAGTTTGCCGCTGCTGAAGTTTGGATAAGACAACAGTTATGGAGCTGTATGGAGTCATGAAAATGAGCAGGGGATCCGGAGAGGATGTGTAAGAACTAAGAAGAGTTGAGGAAAGGACAGCTCTGATAAAGTTTGGGTGGATGATCCAGACACAATATAGAAAGCTGAAAAAGTATGCACACTCATTCCAATTTAGTTTGAAATATAAGACCTCGTTGAGTTTGTCCTTCACTATACTATCTCTTGCCTGTGAAGAGTGTGGCATTGATTGAATAAATAAAAGGGACCTGGCCAGGGATACTTACAATTATCATCGGGGTCTATTTGTCAAACCTGCATGCATTTCCTCTATATATTGGAGGATTGAAAGTGTTTTATCATTTATTTGAATTTGTGAATGTAAATTTGTATCCCAATGTTTTGATGCCAGAGTTTTGTAAGCATATCTATTTTTTTTCTTCTTTTTTCATTTTTGTAACGCCTTGTAGTTCATCAATGAAATTCAGAACGGTTATGTTTCATATAGCTTTGCGAAGCTTAGTGCTTCTTGTTAAATTCTCCCTTTTAACATCACTTTTATTACACAAATTTTTATATTTTGAAAATCCACACAGACCTCTCCTTATAAGGTACATTTGCGAAAAAATAAAGTAGAGAATCAATAGGGCAAACACCCACAGAACAAAATTTGATACTTTTATTTTCTTGATTTTCTCTCAAATAGTTGACATGCTGTGCTGCGTTTCCTCTGAAGTGAACTTTTCACTTTGAGCTTCAATAGAGGAGCTACATTCAAAATTTCCGAGGCAAGGTTTTACCGTTTTGTAGATTAACCTGTGTTATGGCATTCGTTGTAAATGGCTATCCAAGCTCTCATGAGTCCTTGTGCTCCAATTGCTTACCAAATTCATGAGTTATTGAAGAGGCCTTGGTAGTGGCAGATGAAGATAAATAATGTTTATTGTGAAAGCAACATGGTATCTAATTGGTTAGCAAACAGCAAATCATTCCCATTCTCCTTTATATGGGGATTGCATGAGTTGTCCTTTTCTCAGCAAGCTTTGGTGTTATTGCTCCTATCCTGAATTATTTGTTGTGTCTTCTTAGGGTAGGGGGCTTTGCCCTTCCCAGTGCGTGTTAGAATGAGTTGCAGTACTTAGAAATCTCTGTACTTTCTCCTAAATATCGGAAATAGCCAATGTTACTTCTAACATATTAATATGCAATTAACAAATTTTTTTAATATATTTTTTAAATGACAAAAATTAAGTTACAAATTTTTTAAAAAACAGTACACTTGGTGAGTTAAGTGATAAACAAGCTTGTGTTAAGCAGATGATGAACTTCTATAATATTAAAGGTTTGAGGCTTTGAGCCTGTAAAAAAGTACTTGTAGGGAAGATAAACTAATCTTAAGCGCTAATAATGTGAAAAACTTTGTAAGAGCCACACAAAAAAATTGAGAAAAGAAAAAGCAATACTTTTTCGTATTTTTGATAATATATTACCTATTGTTGTGTTAAAATTTAATACCAACTTCTTACTCTTCTCCAAAAGTTTGGGACTTTAATAATATATGAAGGTTATGTTTATAATTTTTTTATTTACAAACTCTTACAACTCTTACAATCTCAATTATGTATTTTGAAAAGTACATATATGAGTGAATGTATTTCTCCAAATACATAGTTGAATTTGTAAATAAAAAGTTATAAATATAACATTCCCCTTAATAATAAGGGTTATCTTGTACCAAATAATAATAATAATAATCAGGATAACTAATAACAATAACGGGAGTCTTCGCCAAGGATAACTAACATACCTTGAGATTGTGGTCAATTTTACTGTTGAAAAGTTCTGATTTTGCCTCCCTCAAACGTCATATAGGTCGAGAGGGGTATGTACCGCCAGGGGAACCATGCACAAGTTTCTCTCTAACGTAATACCTAGTCTAATTTTTTCTATTTAGGAAGAATCCTAGGTCATTTTTTTATGATAGTTCCTGACAATGATTTCTCCGATCAGGAGGTCATATAGATTTCTAGATTTGTACAATATTCATAGAAGAGCAAAAGCAAAGAATTGTTTCTAAACGAGGTCATCCACAATAAAAGAAATACTAAACCCATAAAGCTGGTTTTGCGGCTCATAATTTCATCGAAGCAACGTAACAATTTGTTAGGCTTGCAATGCATAATTGATTGCACACTACTACCTCCCTCCTTCAGAATGCTTATAAATTACAAATCTGGGGGTCATTGGCCCTTCCCTTGGCCTTCAACCCATAAGATTCAACCTACACTACCAACTATAATAATCTTTGAATATGCCAACCAAGGCATTTTGGAAGCTCCCCATTTTCCTTATTCTCTTTACATTCTTCTCTTGCTCTTTCTCTTACACATTCACCATAACCAACAACTGCCCTCAAACTATATGGCCTGGTACACTCTCAGGTTCAGGGAGCCCTCCACTTTCAACAACCGGATTTCGGTTGGACTCTGGCCAAAGTGTCAAACTTACGACTGTTCCGGGATGGTCAGGACGGATATGGGCAAGGACTGGTTGCAAATTTGATGCAACAGGAGTTGGCAAGTGCCAAACAGGTGACTGTGGGGGAAGGCTGGAATGTGATGGAAGTGGTGCTGCTCCTCCCACCTCATTGTTTGAGATAACACTTGGTGCAGACAATGGACTAGACTTCTACGATGTAAGCATGGTAGATGGCTACAATTTGCCATTACTTGCACTACCACGAGATGTATATGGTGGTGCATGTAATGCCACAGGTTGTATGACTGATATCAACAGAGGTAAGTGTTCATTTGAAGTTCAAAAAATAGACTACATCATAAGTAATTAGGTATTTAATTGACTTGAAGAATGAGTAAAGTACCTTATACAATGGAATAGGTTGCCCTAAAGAACTTCAAGTAGTAGGAGGTGATGGATTCCAAGGCGTAATCGGGTGTAGGAGTGCTTGCGAGGCATTCAAGCTGGACAAGTACTGCTGCAGTGGAGAATTTGCCAACCCAACGACATGCCAACCTTCCTATTATTCGACCATTTTCAAGAGGGCTTGTCCAAGAGCTTATAGCTATGCATTTGATGATGGCACCAGCACTTTCACTTGCAAAGCTTATGGATATGACATTGTTTTTTGTCCCAACAACAGTAGGTACACAACTATACATCATCTCCCACAATATTGATTAGTTTCCCTTCTCTTTCAATTTATTGCTACATGCTTTCAAGAAAAACCTAACACGCTACTAACATTTTACATTACAACACAGGATGAAAAAACCAAATCGTGCATCTCCTCCTCCACCAGTTAGAAAGCCCCATCGGAAGCATCAGCAGTCCTCATCAAATATTCTCTTACCCTTTCCAGTGCCAATCTTTCTCTTGGTTCCCGTCTTACTTTATTGGCATTTGTAAGACACGGCCAGTGATATAAACCAATATCTGAAGAGAGTTATCCAAGTGCTTTTGAAAGAAGGGAACAAAAAAAAAAAAAAAAGACCCACTCAATTAAAAGGAAATAATTAACGGCGAAATTATTACACTTGACGAACCCTCTCGAAACAAATGATTCATAAAATACTCTTCCAAAGCTCAATTAAGTTAGGAGCTGATTAAGAGCCAAAGGATGTTAGCTAAACCGCACCCAGTCATAATTTCTGTCTACCCACTATCCTCTCGAGATGAACTGTAAATCTTGCAAAATGATTGTTTGGAAGGAAACAACTGCTCATGTGCAATTGTGCATTCTAACCAGGAATATGAATCCTCAAATTCATTATCTCAAATATTGTGTACATGTTCCGCGGAAATTTAATGAACAAAGCAAACCTTCCAGATAATAATAACCGGCTAATGCAGGTTAATTCAAAGAAAAGACAACAAACAATATTCACTGGAAATTGAAACGGGCCTGAAAATGAGGAACATAATAAAAAGGAATTGATAAGAACTCATTCAGCGAATCATAAGCTTTCAATTATTCAGCGCAGGGTATAATTAAGAGATCTAACAGAAGCTGACTACTACCACCATTCTGTCATATGGGCAAAGTAATTCAGCATCTTTACTTTTAATCCAAGGATGAAAGTATATGGGTTCATTGCATATAAAAGAAATTATAGAGTGCCTCTTTGATTCATTTCTTGGTCTTTGCCTTCTTGGAACCTAGAGTTTTTTTCTTTACTATCTTTGGTTGTGATTTTCCTCCTGTAGTTCTACCTCTTTTCTTTTCAGCACCCTGCATCCAGATTTTCAGCAGCTAAAAATGTATGCACCAGGATTTTCATTTATTAAGAACAAATCTAAAACCAAAATCAACTGTCCAGCGGAAACTTACTGATGTTTTGTTAGCCTTCCCTTTGGATTTACCATGAGTTTGTTCCTCAGCATGCTCATTTTGATCAGTTTGGTGGGCGTCTTTCTGCATCTTGCCAGTTTCCTCATCCGAATCAAAGGAGAAACCATCCAATGTCCCTTCTCATATGAAAAGAATAGATGTGAGGAAATGAATCAATGAATAATATAAAGGCAAAACTACCAGAAATTTAAGCCCCAATTAATTGTGGGTAGATGCAAATAACCTTCAACCATAGTTTCAGCTTCATACACATTAGACTGTGGCTTCAGCTGTATGAAGTCATTCATGATGGCCTCTACCTGATGAAGAAATTACAAATTAAAAACAAAGGCAGCACATGTTTTTCATAATCTTCGTCAAGGCTGATTAAATCAGTATGATTATGTAGGTTAAAATAGAAATAAATTTTTTTTTGAAGAAGAAGACTACGGACACATTTACTAACTAAATAAAGTAGTAATTACATATAAACAATTTTCATAAAGAGAATAAGTGAGGAAACATATAGATACTAGATAAACAACAGACCTTTGCCTCTGACTGCCCGAAGCTAACCTGAAAATATAACAAGCTCATATGAAAGCAATATTTGAAAGGTTCATATCTTGATCATAAAAGTAACAACCTACAAGGCCATTATCCTAATAAAAGAGGTCGTGATGTTAAATGCAGATTACATCCCAGATTGATTACATACAATGCAAAAAGTCCAGCAAGGAACTATAGATGTTTTGTATATTGTTCCTGAAAAGATGAGCAAAATTTGAACAATCAGATAAAGGTTGCCACCATCAAATGAAAGTATTGTATCAATAACTCAAAAAATGGAAAATAGACTATAATGGACAGATTACAACAGCATATAACTTGGAGAAGAAAGTCAAAATATCAAAAAAAAAATAATAAAAGCTAAGATATTATGATTATGCATTATACAAAGTCAGAATACAAGGTCAGCTGTTTATTGGAAACTCAACGTGTAACATTCAGAAGAGCACTTAAAATACCTAAGCTGTATTCTGGTTCTGCAATATCCTTGCTAAAGTGTTATGATCAAGATATATGTGCTTGTGCCTTTATAAATTTTACAGAACAACAGACTCATTATCTGTTTGTTAATCAGAAAACACGTGCAATAAAATACCTTTCAAGTCTAAGTACATTTCCTGATCCCCAGATGGGGAATCTGAAATTATAATCCGGCCTACAGCACCCATATCGCCACTCAGATCGATGGAGTCACCTTGACACTCGATGAGCGCCTGCAAAAACAGAGAAACTCTTTGTTAAGTACCCATTTTCTTTCTCATGAATAAGAAAGAGGAAAACTAATACCAATACTTAAGATACAACACATGCGACTTTTACATGAAAGCTACAATATGTCACATGACTACAAACTCAAAACAAAGGGTTTAAAGTTTCTCATGCTATAGGAGATAAAATTATCTACTACGCATATATAAAAATGTGTGGGACCTAATTTTTCGTTTTCTCTCTTCTCCTCACATGGGCACATGTGGGCCCCATACACTTTTAACCCCATACGTGCGTGTAAGAGACAATTTTCTCTCCTACAACATGAAAAACTTTTAACCCTAAAACAAAACTAGAAATAAAAGCCGCAACTTTTCTTTTCACAAAATTTTATTTGTTTTCGAAACTGAAACCTCTGCTACTTATTTGGTCGTCCACATAATAGCAATCATGGCCTTTACAATTGTAAAACTGTACATATAGCAAAGGGAAATACATAACATATAGTTGTCACCTAACCTTTGAACGATGAACTTTTTCAGAAAGCATCAAAGGCAACCTCGAGGAGGAAACCTGCAAATTACAAATAGCAAGCACAACTCAGGACGCCAGACTAGATAGACAATCACTGTGGCCTTTTTCTAGTTATTACTTATTCCTGTTCCGAAGTAATGGGAATGCTGTGAAACAATTTTAGGTAATCATTACAATCTCGACCATTCTTACATTTGGTTGAACAAGCTTTTCAGTAGTTTCTTCCTCTCCAACATCCACGTCTCCACCACTAACTGTCCCATTTCCAGATAAACATGCACAAAATGGTAAGGAAATCCTTATTTAAAATCCACATGCATGAAGATAGAGTAAAATTTGCATCTTTTCTTTAATGTTCAAAATTAACCATTTCATACCTTTCCCCATTGCACTACCCTTTATTTTCTTCCCTTTTTCTGGCGTATAACCATCTACATCTATTTGTTTTTGCAAAGACTTTCCTTTTGAAACTTTTTTGGATGGAGACTTTTCATCATTGCCAAGGACAAGTTCATCCCCATTTTCTCCTTCACCAAGGAATTGAGATATGTGGTGTGGAGAAGTTTCCACCCGATCAATATGATCTTCGCCTTTTGGGCTATGATCATGGCATGATTCAGAATCTGATGATAGGGTCCAAATTGAATGAATAGATTCCTATGCAAAAACATCAAGCAAAAAAGGTAAACTGGATGAGAAATCTTGAATCATGATGAATCAGAATCTGAGTGTAGATGCTCTTGATGTTCAAGGACAGAGTCACCAGTCATTATACAGAAAATATGGTAAAGCACAGAAATATGATGCTTTTTTATTTCTTTATTTATGAACATCACTAACAAGTAAAGTTGAAATGACAAGGCTCTTACTTTATGCTCTATATGCTTTTCTTTCTTTTCCTCCTTGTTTCCTGGATCATAATAAGAAAGGACAAAATGAAAACTCAATGAAAAAATCAGACAGCAAAATGATTTTCACATCCTATCACCCGTGTCAATTTTTTTAAAATCTTAAACTAAACGTAAATTAATTATGTGTGTGTGTGTCTATATATGTATTACTCATCTGCTTGACCACAAAACCTATATCCATTCCATGTAGTCATCTTGAGAAAACTCTGAACACAAATCAAATTCTCAAGTGTACCTTCTTTTGCCTTTTGCTTGTCTAATTCATTTCTTCTGGAAGGTGTTTGATTTTCTATTTTAAGACTTGCAGCTTCTAATGTCTTTCTAGTTGAAGACTTGGCAGAAGCTGTGCTCTTGTTCTTGGTGACCTTTGAAAGTCTAGGTGACTTTGGAGATGATCCTTCATCATCATTTTTATCTTCGTTTGAAGAGCTACCATCATGTAAAGACCCAGAATCAGAGGATAGCATCAATGGCGAATGAGTTGGAACCTAGTCAACAATATAAAATGTGTCAATTAGCAGGAAAATATATAAGGATCGGCAATGAAAGCATGGTGTGAGTGCAGCACCATCAATTCCTTGTGATGGCAAAGGTATCATGTCAGGGTTGCACTTATGATCAATCGACATGGAAAATGAGCAATTATAAAAGTATATGGAGAAAAAAAAGACATGAAAATGGGTTATTAAAAAGGGCAAGCTTGTAAGAAAATCGAATATTGTGATTCAGAAAAAAAGCATATAATCATCCTGATACCTGAAAAGAACGCAACCAATCCGGGGAGCTGTCCCTTGAATCGCTCATTTTCAGTAACGAATGCTTAATAAAAACCACAGCATACACCGGCCCGTGAAGCAAATGGTCGAACACGTTGTAAGCACAATCTCAATAATAATGTAAAGATCGTAAATCAACAAATTAACTTCTCAAATCTAATGTCTCAGTGAGACGGAATCAGCTACTTTAACATTATATCTGAAATATGGAATCGATTGCTATGCATCTTCACGAGTGAGGGAATGAAAGGGAAAGTACTGCCCACCGTGAGCGGGAAATTTCTTTTGGGCTTGCGAAACGGAACATCCACACTCGGAGCTCGGAATTGTTATGCACCATCCTCCAACTCCAAACGACACGTCGTTTCGTGCGAAACAAATAATTTTCTTTCCTTTTCTTAATCATTCTTAAATCTTAATAACTTCATAAAATGTTTATGTTATTAAACATTGGGGGAACACTAATATCATTTTACATAAGAGTAGTTCTTTCATGTTATAAAAATAAATTTGGTGGGACCCATTATTAAAGAATTAAAAAAAAGAGTGAATGAGATTTTTAAAGTGAGAAAACATGATATTATTATGAGAGTAGTATTTCCCTTAAATATAATATTCTTTAAGAATTTGATGTTATAGAATAATTTACTTAATAATTTAAGTTATATATATGGATTTTATAATTCTCATGTTACATTCGAATAGAATTTTTATGCCAAAAGACAAAAAGTTAAGTGGAATTTATATTTTAGAAAAAATCATGTGCGGGGGATCCATGTCAGCACAAAAATTGGATGATGTATCGAAAAAAATTTCTTGCCATGTGACATGAGAATTTAAAATATATATATATATATATATATATATATATATATATATATATATATAGGGTAAACAACTTCTCATTTTAAAAGAGAAGTTTTTTTGTGCACACTCACATCTCACAAGCATTGAAATGTGTGATATATTTTTTGTTGTATTTTTTTCAAAACAATTAAGGGATCCCACCAAAAAATTCACTCAGCTGTAAAAAAATAACTTCCACTGTGAAAGAACCTATGTAGCACCGATACTGACATGGAACATGTGACACGATACGACACGACACTCTGACACGTTAATTCTAAAAAATATGAAATTTTGACACGTTAGGACACGTTTTGATATTAAATAATATTTTTAATTTATGTAGTATATATTATATTTAATATTCAATAATTTAACCAAAAAATGTATCTAAACTTATAATATTCATAAATTTTGCAAAGAAATATAAGATATCTCAAATATTTATATTAAACTCAATAAAATGGTAATCGTAATCCAACGAATCTAATAGTTGGAACTAAAAACTCAACGCAACTTAACCTTTGAACCGTTTTTTGAATTTCTATAACGCGTGTTGGAGTGTCGGGTAGTGTCGGAGTGTCCGAGAGTATCGAAAAGTGTCGGACACGACACGTTAGGGTTTTTGAAGTGTCGGTGCTTCATAGGAAAGTACAATCTTTTAAATGACATATATTATATATATATATATAGGGGTTTACTAATCTCATGTTACATGAGATAGTACTCTCGTGTGGGTGACACAAATATGTGGGGTCCACAATCTAAAAAGAAAAAGAAAAAAAACAATTGACACGAAATTCTATGAGTGTATGACATAAGATAACTTTCTTATGCAACATAAGAATATTATTCTCATATATATATATATATATATATATATATATATATATATATATATATATGAAATAATAATTCTCCTGTAGTGGGAGATCATCCTTTCTCCCCCAGAGCCTTCGAATAACGTGATTTCAATTAATTTTGTTTTTGTTTTATTTTCTAAATTGCATATCCACCCCCTTGTGTCTGTGACAGTAAAAATAAATTTTGTTATCATAGAAAAACCGATAATTCCATATATATATATATATATACACACGTGTCAAATTAAAAAATTTGACACTAAATTTTAACTATTAATTTTTATAAATTTAATTTATTAAATTATTTTATTAATTACTTATTAATTAGCAATCAATTATAATCATTGGTATCACTAAAATTAACGTTAAAATTTGATTTAAAACTTTTTCGTCGGTGTAAAGGATCTGTACCTACTGTATATTTTTGTGAGTTTGTGCGCATTAATGAGTAGCTTAGTATAGTAGGCACAAAACAGGCACCGCTTCGTGTTGAAAAGGCCGGCTTGTTTGATAGGGTTATTTTTATTTTTGTTTATTTAGATTAAACATTATTTGATAAGAGTATAAAAGGGGGAAAATAAACGTTATCAAAATATCCATTGCGGCTATTGAGAATTGAAATGGAGCAAAGGAAGCAGCAGGGAGTGATGGTGGTGAAGGGTTTACCTCAGCAGCTTCAGAACCCAATAGAGCAGCTCCAAGCACGTTTCAAGGAGTTAGAGAGTGGTTTCAGGCTCTGGCTCTCCAAGCAGTCTCTTCCCGTCGAGGCCGCCGTCGTCACCACCACCAGCGCCGCCCAAGGCGCCGCTATCGGCGCCTTTATGGGCACTCTCACCACCGACGCCACCTCCGCTTTTTCCACCCCTCCCCCTAACGCTTCTCTCAACCCTCAAGCCATGGCCTCTCTTAAGCAAGCTCAGGTTCACTCAATAATATTCATCTGCCATGCCCTATTTTTTTTTCTTTTTTCAATTAGGGTTATTTAAATGTATAGATGAAGGTTTCATTCATTTGGAGTCCGAAATATTAGGGTTTTTTTCTTATGGAATATGAGTTTTGATTCTTAGCCTTAGAGGGTTATTATTATATATGCAGGCTCTTTCTGGGGGTCCTTTAGTTCAAGCTCGCAATTTTGCTGTCATGACCGGAGTGAATGCTGGTATCTCCTGTGTCCTGAAAAGGTTAAGGGGAAAGGAAGATGTTCAGTCCAGGTGAGCTTTGATGACCCAAAATTTTCTCCTTTTTTCTTCTTGTTTCCTTCCTCCATGAGTTTCATTACTTCAATTAACTAGTACCCAAGTGTTTTGTGAGTGAAATTATACAACTTCTCCTTCTGTTCAAAATATTTTTATTCTGGAACGAGCTTACAGAGTTTTTGCCTTTTTTTTCTGAATTCGAGCTTAGGAATTTTAGATTTTCCTCTTATTTAGAAGATCTTTCGTTATTTTTAGGGATTTTAGTTTAAATAAGTTATATTTTATTGGGAAAATATTATCATGTTAATGTTTCTTAATTATTTTGATTTAATTAGGATTTCATTTCATGTTTTAGGGAATTAATATTTGATTAGGGGTTTATATATAGTTACGTATATTCAGGATTTTTATTATCTTTGGGTTATAAATACCGTTTAAGTGCCATATGTTATTTAAACTTTATGTAGTTATATTATTTGAGGTTTTATTTTACTCTCAGAGAATCTGAAATACTAGTCAGAGGAGTACTCTGTCCTAGAGGAGTACTCTAGGTTTATTGTTCTACTTCGCCCTCCCTTTCTTTCTCCAAATTCTCCATCAACAACTATGTCTAGTATTACTATTACAATACATCCATAGATAGCCAAAAGAATTTTGTAGTTTGATATGTCAATTTCAAAATTAGAGATACATACCGAACTTCTATATGGTTTTAAATTCAGTTTAGTTTTGTCTATGCATGGGAACTAGGTGCGGTGAATTTGAAAGTTTAACTGATGATTAATCTAAAAGAGGACATTTATAAGTGCTTATTTTACCTCTATTGGCCATATACAATGTTACTTATTATTAAAAGAATTGTACAATCATAATCTCTCATTTGTTTCTTTGTTTTTTGTACATGTTTCTTTATTCTTTATTTTTTGTAAAAAAAAATTTATACATTTATAAGTTGAGATTCTGATCTAATGGTATTAGAGAGTGATAGACAAAAGTAGACAGAAAAAGAGATAGGTAGAATAACCTATCCCATGATTCCTTCCATCTTCCTATTTATATTAAAACAGAGGTCAAGAACAGGCCCAAATCCACTAATAAAATAAGACTAGTAACCCTACATGAATAAGGGGGAAAATAAGGAAATATAAAGAAATCTGGAAGTCAATCCTAAGAGATCATCCAAGATACCCTAAAATATTCTAGGATACAATAAAGGTAGTACTAGAATTTTCTAGATATTCTAACAGTTATTCTATAGCTGTCAACTTGCAATTTTGCTCCAATGAAGGCAAATTTATATGTATTAGGAAGAGATAGAAACTTATAGGAGGTGGAAGATTACCTAAAGGGAGCAAGTAAATGATGATAATATGTGAACTGGGTAATAATTATGTATACTTTGTTCTTGGTTTGGATACCATTATGATGCAAGCTTCAATACACTTGTGGTATCAAAATATTTTCTAAATTCATTTAAGATGAAATGTCCTTGGTACCTCTATATGAAATTTCAAACTTTAGGTTGAAAGTCATCAAAGGGTAAACACATATATGATGACTCTGAAGTTTTTCTTACGTCAGTGTTGTGAGAATCTTGCCAGCAGCCTATGAACTATTAAAGTAGATGAAATGGCTCTTATGATACCTATGGCTTGTAGGTGACTGATTTTTTTTCCTTGACAAAAGCTTTTGTTCACTTCCTATTATGTAATGGTCTGCTCAGTATTTTGGTATGCTATGTTCTTATTACATCTAGTGTGCTTTCTTATAGCAGTTATGATTTTGAGAATCCGCTAAATTATATATTGCAGCATGGCGGCAGCTTTTGGATCTGGGGCCATGTTTTCATTAGTAAGTGGCATGGGTGGACCAAATCAAGCAGCAAATGCAGTCACTTCTGGACTCTTCTTTGCACTTGTTCAAGGTGGACTTTTCCAGGTGGGCAGGAAGGAAAAACAATTGTATATTTATACAGTTTTTATTGGCCTTTGTTATTTTGTACCTCAAATGAGTTGGAACAATGATTGCTGGGCTTCCCATGTTGGTAAATATCACAGTGAATGTTTGTTGATTGATATCATCTATAAACAAATTTCTTGGGCTTCTAATATTACCTAGGGTTTATAATTTTGGACATTACTTATTGATCTTTGTGCCCAAGTGAGGTTTTCTTGCCTAGATCCCTGGATTTTTTGTGTGTAATGCATGTTTATAATTTGGTGTGCCATTTACTCATAGTATGTATTCAAATTATGCAGTTAGGACAAAAGTTTTCTCAACCACCAGTTGAAGATATTCACTATGCTAAAACAAGACATATGTTGCACAACCTTGGTCTTCAGAATTACGAAAAGAATTTTAAGAAAGGCTTGTTATCGGACAACACTTTGCCTTTACTCACAGACAGGTTGGATGTTCAATTTGTTGTCAGGTTTTTCTTTCTTTTTTTTCCCTTCATAAATTTTGCTTACCTTGTGTTGGAGTGTGAGTCCTTTGTTTTCCTATTATGTGTGTCTCAGTGCTCTCAGAGATGTGAAGATTCCTCCTGGACCCAGGCTTTTGATTCTTGACCACATCCAGAGGTAGGAGTTCTGCTCTCTGTGTTTTCATATAGTACTACTGCCCGTTTTTTCATACTCTTAAATGCTGTAGTCTGGCTTCAGGGACTCGGATTTGAGAGAGAAGCGAGGAAACCGGAGTTGACTGATATGAATAGAGTTTGCTGCCTCCAAGGTTAAAAAATATTGAAATGGATAGTTGGAAGTCTGTGTTGCAAATGAATTTTGTCATTTTTTGTTTATTATGCTTTCTGTTCCATTGTTGTTGCAGTGTACTTGATAAAAATTTGGTTAACTAATCAGTTATTTAAGTTGCCATGAAAGGCAAATGGCATTAAAGTAAATTCTGGAGCATGAAATTGTTAACTTAAAATAAGAAAAGTTTGTGCTTACTTGCGGAGGAATTGTCACTGATTGAATGAGTTCTATCAATGTTAACCACCCAATCAGTTATTTAAGTTGCCATGAAACGCAAATGGCATTGAAGTAAATTCTGGAGCATGTATTTGTTAACTTCAAATTAGAAAAGTTTGTGCTTCCTTGTGGATGAATATTCATCTATCTTGGTCCAAATAGATGATGATAATACAAATGGAAGAAAAATAAGACTTACAACGCTATTAGGAAGATATCTTGTGTTTAACTTCAGCACTTGAATCGTTGGTGGAATTGAACCTTGCATTTCGGAAGGACGTGTTAATTCTTGTTGTTAACAATGGGTTAACAATGCATTTTCTGTGAGAAACAGAAGTTTAAGTTTGGAGGTGTCACTCGTGGAGAAGAATTAATTATATATTTATCTATCTAAAGCGGTTAATTTCACTTCTAAAGCGTGTTAGAATATTTTAAAATGGTATAACTGAAAAAATGTCTTAAGATAATAGGTCAGATGTGGAATTGCATTTCGACAGTAGTTTTATTGTAAACTCATGGTTAGGGGTGTTAAATGAACCAGGGGCCTTTGACTCGGCTCGTGAAAGCCTAAGCTTATATATCTAAAATTGGTTGTTGGCACTAGGCTTGAACTTATATAAAAGCTCTTTTGATAAAAAGGTCTAAGACTTCAATTCAAAAGCTCGGTCTTAGAGCCTTTCAGGCTGACCTATTATATATATTTTTTTTTTTTATATTTTTTATACGATTTGTAATAGCTCTCTCTTTCTTCTCAATCAATTTCACTTCATTTTATTGGTTAAACAGACTTTTTGAATGATTTTATTATATATTATGTTGTTTGGATATATAGTGAATTTATAGATATTTATGGAATTAATAGTGTTGTTGATTGTATATTATTTATGTATAAATTTTTGTTGTTATTTTTTTTTTAACAGGCTATACCAGGCTTTTATTTTTTGTAAATAAGTCAGGCCAAACTAACAATTATATTTATAGCAGGTAACTGGCTTGGTCAGGCTGACACATTTAAACACAAAATTAATCTTTTAAGATCAAAGCTCGGCTCGGCCCGTTAACACTCCTACTCATGGCTCTAGTTTATGACAAGTAAGGGCCACCTGGAAGAAGTAATTCTAAAGCATTAGCTTTTATGTACATGATGCGACGAATGAATGCCATAGCTACGTGTGCGGTGTGCTAACTGCAAGCATTTGCAATATAGTTGTCAATGAGGATTTCTGGCCACAAAGACAATACAAAAGGAAGGCTTGATAATTATATTTGCTCTCAACAATTTACTGAAAATATTAAGGGTTGCATTACTTTATCCCTAAGGGGTAGGGTATCTTACATTATAAATTAGTTGGTAAGTTAAACTAATGACTAATTTACATTGCTCTTGGCTAAACCATTTTGTTGGGGTGTATGAGGGCAAGATGTTTGATGAAGAATGCCATGAGATGCAAGGAATTGCTGATACTAATGAGATAAATATTCACATGCATTATCACTACGAATAGAAATACCAAACTGGTTTTTTATTTCATTATAAATAACTGAAAAATAGAAAATAACTTAGAACTATTTTTCATTAGAAATATCAAGTACATATGGAATAATCATCAATAAAAGCAACAAAATACTTAAACCCTAAAGTAGAAGGATGACGACTTGGTCCCCAATATCAAAGTGGACCATAGAAAAAGAAGATAAAGCTTGACGACTAAGACGACTTGAGAACGTACTACGACTATGTTTCCCAAGCTGATACAACTCACAATTTAAACTAGAAAGAGACGATAAATGTAGAACCATCTTTTGAAACTTGATAAGACTTGGATGACCCAAACGAGCATGAATAGTAAGAGGAGAATTCACAGTAGAGCAGGCTGAAGAAGAAGGAAACAGTTGATAGAGGCCATGAGACTCACATCCTCTGATAATCTCCTTTCGAACTTCAAAAAGTACTTCAATCGTCTATATGGTCTCAAACAATCTCCAAGAGCTTGTTTGGCAAATTTAGCAGTGTTGCTCAACAATTTGGTATGACTCGGAATGAAGCTGATCATTCTCTCTTTTATCGTCATTCAACTTCCGGATCTATCTACTTGGTGGTATATGTGGATGATATTGTCATCACAGGTAGTGATAATCATGGGATCACTCAGTTAAAACAACATTTTTGTCATCATTTTCAGACCAAGGATCTTGGGAAACTTCAATATTTCTTGGGAATCAAGGTGACTCAATCTAAAGATGGAGTAGTGATATCTCAGAGGAAATATGCTCTGGATATTCTTGAAGAAACTGCTTTGTTAAATTCTAAGTTTGTTGATGATACCCCTATGGATCTGTAAAGAACCAATTCAACCCAAAAGCTTAAGCTATTGGGTGAGATTAAATTAATTATTTTATATATCTCAACGCGCCCCCTCACACGAGAGCCCGCTGGGCTTGAAGGGTGGACATAGCACAGGCCCACTTACATGTGAAAACAAATAAATTCCACTTGAAAGAAAGTGGGGGGCAACGAGGATCGAACCCGGGACACGAGGCTCTGATACCATGTAAAGAACCAATTCAATCCAAAAGCTTAAGCTATTGGGTGAGGTTAAATTAATGGTTTTATATATCTCAACAGGATCCAAGTGTAAATCTTCTACCAAATCAGGGGGAGCCCTTTAAAGATCCTGAAAGATATAGAAGATTGGTTGGAAAACTAAACTACCTCACAGTCACTCGACCTGACATTTCGCTTGCAGTCAGTATGGTAAGTCAATTTCTTAATTCTCCATGTCAAGAACATTGGAATGCCGTCATTTGTATTCTTAAGTAGATCAAGACATCTCCAGGAAAAAGCCTTGAATATGAAGATAAAGGTCAAATTAAAGTTGTTGGATACTCTGATGTTGATTGGGTCGGTTGTCCTACTGATAGGAGATCTACTTCTGGATATTGTGTCTTTGTTAGAGGCAGCTTGATTTTCTGAAAAAGTAAGAAACATAATGTAGTTGTCAGATCAAATGCTAAAGCACTATACTGCTCCATGGCTACCACTACTTGCGAGCTCATTTGGTTTAAGAAACTTCTTAGAGAGATCAAGTTTGGAGACACTGGACCGGCAACTCTCATTTGTGATATTTTTCCCAATCCAGTGTTTCATGAAAGAACCACGCATATCGAAATAGATTGTCACTTTATTTGAGAGAATGTCCTTACTGGTGAAATTACAACCAGTTTTGTACCCTCTAATGATCAATTAGCAGATATATTTACAAAGTCTTTGAAAAGTCCTTAAATAGAGTTTATAGGTAACAAATTTGGTGCTTATCATCTATATGCTCCAACTTGAGGAGGAGTGTTAGAAAGACTATATTTAGAATATATGTAAAGGGATAGGATATTGTGACACTCAAGTTATGTTACACCCATGTGACACCCTGTCAATCTCACCGTTAGATGGCTTATGTTGATCCAACGGTTATATTTATTTCCATCTTTGTATGGTCATGATTTCCCAAATTTAATATTTTATATTTATTTCTACCTTTGTATGGTTATGATTTCCCATATTTAATGCTTTCACTTTAAATTTGGGAAATCATGACCATACAAAGATGGAAATAAATATAACCGTTGGATCAACATAATCGATCTAACGGTGAGATTGACTGGATGTCACATGGGTGTAACATAACTTGGGTGTCACAATATCCTATCCCATATGTAAATATCTATTTTCTTATTTCATTAGGATCCTATCCCATATGTAAATATCTATTTTCTTATTTCATTAGGATTTGAGTTAAGTTTGGGTTAAGCCCATTAGTATATATAGACAGATTCATTTTCAATGTTGCTTTCATCTTTTGTTATTCAACAAATATCAATTTATTGAGAGTAAGAATTCATGCCACGAAGTTCTTTTGTTCCTCTTCTACTCTAGGAAGAAAGAAAAGCGGAAGGTAATGCATTTCTAAGGTTGAGAAATGGGGTTTTCCACATTTGAGATCTCAAGGCAATCAATTCTTCATTTGTAGCCGCACACACATATTGCTATGTTTCGACCATTTCATCGATGTCATTATAATATCAAATTTTAATCGACCATTTCATCGATGTCGTTATAATATCAAATTTTAATAGTAAATGCAAGTCTAAAAAAATAAATTTGTCTTCAATAATAAACTAATAAGAGACGCAACTAAACTGAAGATCACATGCAAACAAGCACATCAAATGCCAAAACGAAACAATCACAGTCATCCCAAACAAACTAGCACCTGAATTGACAGGAGAATCCGCTGCAAATCGTAATGAAAGTCAGGGAACAAATTAACTTATTTTATATTTCATTTAATTTAATTAAAAAAAATATGTAAAAGAACTATAAAAAAAGATTTTTTTTAGAATTTTAGCAAATGAAACATGCTAATAGCATGCTATAAGTTATTATTATTATTATTATTATTGAAAAATTTAGATTAGGAGAAGACACCTCCTAAGCAGAATCACCAACTTCAATGAGAATTTATTACATATCATTTACAAAAATAAAAACAAGAATAAAATCCAAAATTTCGGGTGGATAGTTCGGCTTTTTCACCCTTTTGCCCCTTATTCAGAACTATCTACCAATTTGCTTCTTTTTAATCGATTAAGCCAAAAATTTAATCGATTAAATGGTCAAAATAGGCAAAAATCGTTGACTTGAAGATTTAGTCGATTAAATCTCCCTATTTAAACGATTAAATCTCTCATGCATAAGGTTGTTCTTCTGATAAAGAGGAAGATTTAATCGATTAAGTTGAAGATTTAATCATTTGACCATTTAATCGATTAAATATTCAATTTAATCGTTTAAAGAGGGGCAGATTGGTAGATAGTTTGCAATAAGGGTCAAAATAATCATTAAATAATTAGTGAGGGCAAAAGGGTGAAAAAGTCCGGAAAGTTCGATAAAAACCCATTCGGAGCATAAGTTAACTTTCATGGGTGTGTTATAACTTTTTTGTATTTGCATATATAAATTAACAGAAAAAAATTTCTACAATTAATGCAGATAAGTTATCTGCATTTATTTTCAAAACGATGTCATTTTGAGATTGAAAGATTAAAAAATTATAATTATAAAGACTATAATAACCCTGAAATAAATTAAAATTACAAAAGCACCATGAGTTTTGTCTCAAAATGACGTCGTATTGAACTTACTGCATATAACTTATCTGCAGTAATCGCAGAAAAAATGAACCAATAAATTAATGTTTCTCGTATAGTAAAAAATGATTTCATATATATATATATATATATGAAATTTATATTTTTTTCCCTCTCATTTTTTATCTATATTTTTTTTCACTCTTTTTTATTTACATATATATGAAATAAATTTATTTGATGAAAAATATTAATCCTTTGAAAAAATTAGGTATGTATCCACCGCTTTCCCTCTCACTCTTGCTTACACAGACACATTGACGCTAAGACAAGGGGACACATGCAACTTGCAACTTTAATCGGTGAAAGACAAACACTATAATAGCGATTTGGCATGTGGGCCATGTAGCTTTGAGATTCGGCACTCAAGTTACATCGACGTGCCTCGTTCATGACTCATGTGCAAGCGTGACTCTTCGCTTGCCCTAATGTACGAAAGTCACAACTCACCGACGTTATTTTCAACGGCATATATATATATATATATATATATATATATATATATATATATATATATATATGAGGTAGTATCCTTTGACACCGGTGTCAAATTTCAATTTTGACACCTCATCTGAGAGCTGTTAGATCAAAAAAGATCAATGATGTATTTCAATTTTGACACCTCATCTGAGAGCTGTTAGATCAAAAAAGATCAACGACTCTGATTTGCAAACATGTGACATCATTGATCTTTTTTGATCTAACGGCTCTCAGATGAGGTGTCAAAATTAAAATTTGACACCGGTGTCAAAGGATCCTACCTCTATATATATATATATATATATATATATATATATATATAGAGAGAGAGAGAGAGAGAGAGATGACATCCTTTGATATCAGTGTCAAATTTGAAGTTTGACACCTCATCTAATAGCCGTTAGATAAAAAAAAGATTAATGGTATTACATGCTTACAAATTAGAGTGGTTGATCTTTTTTTATCTAACTGCTATCAGATGAGGTGTCAAATTTTAAATTTGACACTGGTGTCAAAGGATCCTACCTCATATATATATGGGGTTTGCATTCATCATTTAACATGACCACAAAAAATTTGCTACACCCACAACATTTTGTAGGACCCGCATGTTTTGAAGAAAAAAAAAAACTACGACACGAAAAAAGAATCTCTACAACATAACACAATCATTTTTCCTACAACATAATTATTATAAAACACTATATATATATATATATATATACATATATATATATATATATATATATGTATATATGTATATATCTATATATACATATATATATATGTATATATAAGGGTAGGATATTCTTACACCGGTGTAAGAGTTAGAAGTCTTACACTCAATCTTAATAATTGACCCACTTGTATCCAATGGCTCACTTTACTAAAATATTTGAGCTCTTAGATACGAGAGTGTAACTTACACTGGTGTAAAATGATCTTGATCCATATATATATATATATATATATATAGGATTTTATTAGTCTCCTTTCACATAAGATAGTGTTACGAGGAGGCCCAAGGACTTTATTTCAGATGTGTAGCTAGCCCAATGTAGTTAGGTATTGTGAAGCCTGTCGAAAGTTGTATAAAAGAGAGTATTGTAACTCTTTCAGAATATCAGAATTTTAATCAATGAAATTCCTTGTTTCTTCTTTGTGTTCTTTAGTTTCTTGATTTTTCCTTGCATGTGCCTTCGATAGGATCCCATCTCTTATCATTGGTGCTTTCATTGAAAGTTGAACTTGCCATTTTTCTACAAAATTCATGCTTTCATCTTGTTGAACCTTCATCTTGGTCGAATGCAGCAAGTGATTTAAGATGCATACGAGAATGGCGAAAGGTCTCATTGAGGATCGAGCCTTGTTCTCCAAAATCAATAATTTGTTGCAGCAAATTCATGCCGCAATCTTGGATAAATGTCCCGATCAATCACTTCCTTGTCAGTTGCCAAACATGGAATCCCCAACTTGTTGCCCTTTGAAGCGTTTTTTATCTGACCCTGTTTTTTACTCCTCTATCTCCATCATTACCAGAGGAGACACTAAGAGAGCCCCCTATTCAAGGAAAACCATGTAGGAACATGTTGACTCCGCACTTGCAGCGTTTGAAGTACAACAGAATGTTCGTAATGGTCAAGAAACCTTACAAGCTTCCTAGATTTGCTCCTCTCCTTATAACAGCACCCTCAACTTCCCAGGCCCCAAGGTCCAGAGGTCAGCGCTGCAAGGTTTCTGGGAACAACGGTCCCTTGTCGATGAAAGAATTGAAGTGGTTCCATTTGGAAGTTTGGAACACGATGAAGAAGGATGGTGCGCAGGTTTTGCAGAAGATGATGAAACCCAAATTCAGTTGGATCTTCAAAGTTCCCATGCAGTCAAATCTTGCCCAGAATAGGTATGCAACACACATGTTTGATGAAATTCCTAGCCTAAATACAGGGTATGCAACCCACATGTTTGATGAAATTCTTCAAGACCCATTTTCAGAATTTTCTCTTCAAGATTTTGTTCCCTTTTGTCTTTTTTATTTTTCCTTCCATTTTACTTGGGATCCAGGAGGGTTTTTGGGTGGTACCAGTTTGGGGGTTTTGGCCACTGCAAGCAAGTCTTTTTATATTTTTACTAACCATGAACCCCTTTGGAGGAATCTTGTATTTGATAGATTTTTTGGTGGGTTTCGATATAGTGGGTCTTGGAAATCTACTTATGTTGCTTCTTGTTACCCTTCATTTGATATCTTGAGTAGTGCTCTTCAAAGTTTCAAGGTTAGAGACTTTTATTCCGATTATCTTTTCAAGAGTTGGGTCTGTTCTAATTTTGAAATGAAGCTTGAATTGTTGGAGAGGGATAATATAGTTCGAAAGAAAAAAAATTTAGTTGAAGAAATTATGTTGAATTTTGAGGAGCCTAAAAAGCCGGTGTTGTTGGATGGGGGTCTTGATAATTGGAATGCAGTGATCAAATGGTCCAAGAAATGGGTATTATTTCCTCCTAATGTAGTTCCACCTGGTGTTCATCCTAGTCCTCATGGTGCAAAGATGGCATCTCCTGTTTCAATAATTGATTGGTTCATGAACTTTTACGGTGCTTTTCATTTTCCTTGGGATGCAGGATGATCTTGTACTCTTTTGCCTCATTTAGGACCTTGAGGACAAGGTCCATTTCGTAGGGGTGAGTAATGTTAGGCGAAGTAGTTAGTTTGTATGCACTTGGAGAATAGGTAGCTGTTAGTTGTAGTATGGTAGTTTCTGATGTAGTAGGCTTGTTGTAATATTGAGTAGGTCATTGAGTAGGTTAAGGGTGGTTACATTCTGTTGTATTAGTCATGAAGTAGTTACTGTATGCATAGTCATTATTAGCTGTGAAAATCCAACTTGGGAGTATAAGGCAGACTTGCAAAGTCTGTACACCAGATTTTAGAATATCAAGGATGAACCTTGAGGACAAGGTTCCTTTGGTAGGAGGAGCAAATGCTACGAGGAGGCCCAGGGACTTTATTTCAGATGTGTAGCTAGCCCAATGTAATTAGGTATTGTGAAGCCTGTCAAAAGTTGTATTAAAGAGAGTATTGTAACTCTTTCAGAATATCAGAAGTTTAATCAATGAAATTCCTTGTTTCTTCTTTGTGTTCTTTAGTTTCTTGATTTTTCCTTGCATGTGCCTTTGATAGGATCTCATCTCTTATCAGATAGTTATCTTATTTTGTAGAGAGAAAATAAGTTGATCCCACCATTACAAGAAAAAAGAGAGAGTAAAAAGTAAGATACGAAATTCGAAGTGAGAGAACATGAGAGTAGATATCTTATGTGAAAGAAGAATAATATTTCTCATATATATATATATATATATATATATATATATATAGGGAAATATTATACTTACTACCTAATTTTCTTACTACCTAATTTTCTTACTACTTGTTACTACCAAATCTTAACCGTTGATTTCCGTCAATCTAACGGTTATAATTTATTACAAATTAATAATTAATTAATAAATATGATCCATAAATTACAACCGTTAGATTGACAGAAATCAACGGTTAAGATTTGATAGTAACAAGTAGTAAGAAAAATACGTAGTAAGTATAACATCTATATATATATCACCATGGTCGCATGGACCCGTTCTTGAATTACTGTTGCTGACTTGCTGGGATTAGAAATACGATAATTGAATATATAATTAAACGATAATTTTGAAATCAATCAAGTTCAGTCATTATTTTTTTAACTTTTTCAAGAATTACTAATTATTCATGCGTTCAATTTTTAAATATTATAAATTATTTATCCTATTAATTTATTTATATTCCTATAAATTTACAGCAAATGCTTCAAGATCTGCATATTTTGAAAATTCAATTCAATTTACAGGAGCATGACCACATAGGCATGAGGTTAGTTTTTCACATTGGTTTAAAGATTTTTTATTCATACTTTGAATTTACATATCTTAAATTTGAAAATAACTACATAGCTACAAGATTAACAAGCAACGTTTGAAAAGTTGACTTTGAAAGTGAGGTAATCGTCGCAGATTCTAAAATCAACCAAGACTTTTTCAATTCTTTACCCAGATTCTACCAATAGAGGAATTTTTCACCAAAATGAGAGATTCGATGCGTGCCAATTGAAGCCAGCATCGATTATGAGATAAAAGTTTTTCTAAGTTATTTGCTAGTTTGGACAAATCAACGTCCAAGTTTGTTGCACGTTGAGGTTACGTGTAACTGACTTTAGTTTATATAATCAAATTAATAGAGCAAAATAAATTTAAAGAGAATCATTACTTTTTCATGAGGCACCGTTCTGGCGTTCTCCTAGTCCTATCAATGGAATACAGTATAGCATTAAAAAGAAAAATTTTCTCTTAAATTAAATTTATTTTAAATTAAATATAACTTGACTTAGTTATTTTAAAAATAAATTCAGATTTAAAAGCATCGTTGTCGGCAAAATAAAAGGAGATAAGGGATAGAATATGGATGGCGACGGTAAAAGAACCTTTCTTCACTTTTCTCGTTGTAGCTTTCAGCTGCGGGCCACTTCTTAATTTCCAATGCACAATACGCATCAACAATGTTCTCCACTTTTTATCACTTTGCCACGTGTCAACTCATTATTCGTACCAATTCCGAGATCGTTGGCAAGCTAATTAATATCACTGCTTTATTGATGAATCTATACAAACTGAGTATATGAAAAGCAATAGCGTAATGAACATTGAAATCGTTCGATATTTATTTGTCGTAAGTGGCCACGTTTTTGGTCTACAGATGCAGATAATTAATTTGATGATGACGCAAGACATAGCTCACGTTAATTCCCAGAGAGGAAAAAAAAAAAAACCGCAGCGGCACGAACAAAAAATGGCTTAAACTTGGTTCTGATTTCAACTTCTTTCTTTTTTTAATGAAATTAATTTGAACACCGTTGTAGACGTTTCTTTTTTCCACTTTGAGTTTCGTATTGGAAATTAAACAAGATGTGAAATAAATCAAAACTCGTTAATGTCAAAAATCCCATGTTGTCTTTCACATGGGGAAGCGAAGAGACCCTCATACGTTGATTACATTCTTATTGGTTATTGAAATAATCAATGTTAAGACTTTTTACATTTGCAAAAAGCATTTTTGAACAATCAAAGTGGTAAAAGACGCAATTCTCAAAATTACACTATTCTCTCCAAACAAATAATCTACAACAGAAAAATTTTACAATATAGGAAGAAAGATTCGATCCACGTGACGTGAGTATGGATGATCGATCATCATATAACATGATTCTGCGCTGCAAAAATAAAGTTTATTACAAGAATTTTTTCACAGAACCATAAATCTCATGAGTCATGACGAAGAAGTAACCGAAATGGAGGAGGAGGAGGAGGAACCCCCAGCCTTTTGAAGGAGAGTCTGCGCGTGGGAGAGCTGGTCCATGAGGGACACGATTCGCGAGTGGTAGTCACGCGCCTGGTAAACCGCCTCGGCCTCAAGTTCCCCGAGCTGCGAGCAGAGCCTCTCCTCTGCCTCCTCCGCCACGCGCAGTCTCTCCCACGTGCTCTGCAGATCCCGCCTCATCTGCTCCTCCCTCTCCTTGCTCTCCCTCAGCTCCTTCTCCAACGCCTCGTTCCTCCTCTTCAGCTCGCTCTCCGGCGCCGCCGTCTTCTTATTCTCGTGCTTACCGCCGATGCCGATAACCGCCATCATCGTCGGCGCCATAAATAAGCTTATGGAAATTAAATTAAATTTAAATGGTTTACAAATTTGGAAATGACAGAAATGATAGGGAAACTGAGCTTGTTTTGGGTTTTGTGGTTTGGCTGCATGGGTATAAATAGAGCAGGATCAGGTGCGTCCAGGTTCAATGAACCTTGTTTTCACCCGCGGCATTTACGACGTAGCTGTCTTGCTGACGCATTTGCTTTGCTTACTTTTTTTTTATTTTTTCATTCACTGTTGTTTCCCTCATTTTTTTTTTTTTACTGTTATAACCATTTTTGTTCCTTTTGTCGGCATAACAAAAAGTTCGTTATTTAATAAAGCGAAGGATTTATTTATAACTTATTATTTTATAAATTGCATTAAATATGATTGATCATATATTTTTGATTAAAGTATGATCGATTATACTTAGTGTAATTTCTAATAATTTATAAATAAAAATTTTGTAATTACAATCTTCTCTATTAAATAATACTTTTATTTTCTTACAGTTAATAAGAAGTTAATCACATTATTATTAAAGTCGAATTGTTCATCGACTCAGTTAGTATATTAATTTAATAATTTAATCGCATGAATAATATATTAATTAATAACTAGAGTTCGATCAGTAGCAAATGTCATAAGTTATAATTTACATAATTTAGGTTCAAATTTTATTAGTGATATTTTCAAATATTTTGTCAAAAATTTCACAAAATTAATTTTTTTTTTAAATTAATACCTGTTTAATACCGATTAAATCTGTCAATTTTATACTCGGTTAAATATATAACCAGTCCAATTCTTAAATCGGATCGGTTAGGGTCCAATTTACGATTCAATCAATTGAACTATCGGGGTCGGAATAGTTTTTAACATTTTATAATACTAGACTTAATCCTCATTCGAAAAAAGAGTGTTCTAGAAATTCTTTTTATCGGTGTCTTTTTGTAGCAATAAATTTTAGAATATTTAAGAGACCTAAATTCCGTCCTCTTAAACCAACACGTTAGATAATTATTTAACAATAATGAAAGAGTTAAACACTTTTAACAAGTATAAAAGTCAATGAATTTTATTAATTGAGTAAAATTACAAGCTAATAATTGACGTGTTTCTATTTTTATTTATTTATTTTTAAAGAGTTTGTGCCCAAAATGTTTGCACCACCGTTCACCGATTTATGGTTTGGGTTTGGCTCCTCTTGTTCCGAGTCTCGCGTTTCAAAATATCTAAGGTGGTAGATTATTTAATAGAAATCCTTGATATCACAATTAATGTTAATTTTTTTTAAAAATTAAGCACAAATAAAGCAGCAAGAATCCGAGATTGAACAAACCACGTGCTATTCCGCGGAACAACTAGATTCTTAAACGTTTAGTGACGAGAGTTAATTAAAATGCATTGACTTAAATGTCTTGGTTTGCTTTTTATTAGTAAGTTTTAATGACAATCTTTCTTTCTTTTTGGTAAACTAATGACAATCTTTACTTATATAAAAAAATGTAAATTCAATATTGAGATTTATGATATATTTTGACGAACTTCTTCATTCTTTAACTTTTAATTTAAAATATATATATATATATATATATATATATATATATATACATATTAATTTAGAGTCAATTTCCTTGTGTTTTTTCTAAATAAAAATAAGTACTTTTCAATAAGATAATTTATGGGTTTGATGCTTGTCATTTTAAATGACACAAGTTATATCATTTTAAGAGAGAGATACACACAATCACACAAGGTGTTCTGCCTTGGGCAGATGTGTCCAACCGAGGTCGGGGGCTCTCTCTTTAGATACCTATCAATTAGGTATCTTGGGGACAACAAATCACCACACACTATATAATGACTGTAGCTTGAAGGTGTGTGTGTGCACTGTCGTGATTGCATAAAATAGGGTTAAAGAGATCAACCATACATGTGGTCTTTAGCTCCTATTTATAGAGCTTACCTTTGGGCTTGTGTTAGTTGGGCTTCTTGTAGTCGTGGGCCTTTTCTCGGTCCATAACAGTTGTCCCCCAGCCCGGTAGACTGAGTCATCAGGTTGCCGGGATGTCCAAGTCAAGCCGATTGTTGTATGTGCTTTAGCTTGTACGTTGGTCATCTGGCTGTTGTGTTTGTTACTTCGGCTCCGAGAAGAAGAGCTTTCCCAGGTTTCTACAAGCATTACTGCATATGGGGTGTTCTATAATTGCCAATTTCATTCGGGTCACTCTGTCGGGTTCTCGGTCATGCATCCCTCTTAGACTAGAAACTCAGTCACTTATTTCGGCAGCGTAGAAAATGATTGTACTAACTGTTGTCTGATGATTGCTTTGAAGTTGGAAACGAATTCCCTTCCATCTAATGATTACTTTGCCATGTACTCCCTTCCAATAGGCACGATGTAAGAACCCGCACCGTTAATTAAGGAATTTAATTAATAAATTACGAGAAAATAGGAAATGATTCCATAATTGACCCTAATAATTATTTATGAGGCTTAATAATCGTAATAAGTGATTAAGAATGCTGAAAGTCGCTTTTCGGAAGAAAAGTGTAGATATCGGTTCTGCTAGTCGGTATAAATGCGTGCCAAAAAAGTATCCCGAAAAATTAATGTAAGTGCATGATAATTACTAGAATAATATGTAGGACTTGTAAAACGAGTTTCAAGTCCAGATAACGAGAACTGGTGCTGGAAATCGGTACTGGCTTGGAAAAGCGCGTACCGAAAAATTGCTCAGAAAATTATAAGAAAAATATGATAAATCTTAGAAAATTATGTAGTTTCATAATCTAAAGTTTGGGATTAAAATGCTAAGCGTAGCAATTAAAGTTAATACTGTGTGTTTTATGTTAAGTGGCTATATATAGGCTTGTTAGCACAAAATCCTAGGCTATAACACATTCTCTACGTGAGTCTTGGGGCTGGCCAACTGCTGAGTACTGTTCCATTGTGTTCCTCTTCCATTTCTTGAGCTTTGAGGCAACTTCCTTCACAAATCCTTCTCCTAAACACTTGGTGTGGGGTGAGAGTAGCTTTGGGGCTGTGTTGTTGACCCTGTTCTGTGTTGGGGTTGCTGTTTGTGAGTGTTGGAGGGGCTGTCCTCTTGAGTTGAGGTGGTGAGAGTCTTGCTCTTGGCTTGTGAAGCTCCAAGGAGCTTCCTTTGTGTGGAAAGGGCCAAGCTTTGGTAGCATTTTCGTGTACCCTTCAAGTCAGACTTGGAGAGGCAGAGTGTGGAGCTCCAAGAGCCTTTACTTCTGAGTTTTGAGCCTTGGTATATTGTACCAACCTTTAACTTGAGTTCTAAGACTTAAAAATGAAAACTTGATGCATGTTAAGATTAAAAGATGATAACTTGTTGTTGGATAAGGCTTAACACATCTAGAAATGCATGATTAGGTGTTTAAAATCGGTAAAAAGGGAACCTTTTTGGGATATCTTCACGAAAATGCAGAAACTGCATTCTGTCGTGAGATATCCGGATATTTGTCGAACTGATATGCGGATATTGGATATCCGGATACGTGGTTTTGGGATATCCGGATATTGGATATCCGGATATGTGAATCTGTATATCCGGATATTACATATCCGGATATGGATAGCGAGATATCCGGATATTCTGGGATTTCGCAGAACAGCAACTGTGCTGTGTGTACAGTAGGCTATTGGGGGTTTATGGACCCTAGTTTGATGAAGTTGAACTTCTGTATTTAATGGATTAAGCCAGAATCATGGGATTAAGGGCTTGTGGCTTTGTTAGAAGCTTTAAGACTTGAAAACATAATGAAAAGGCGTTGTCTAAATATTGTATGCTTGTGGTGCATGTTGTTGATGTATCGTTGGTCCATAACAGATTGTGAATCTGCTGTGTTTGGACTTTGAGCTGTGGAATCTTGGCTTTTGGAGTTAGCTTGCAAGGTAAGCTTTCGTGTCCTCGGTTTAGCCATGTTGTGGTTCCACCATGTCCCATGGGGGTATGGTTTATGCATGCTGTGTACATGCTTTTGGATATTTGATATGCCGATTGAACTTTACGTGTAATGGCTTTTAATATGCATGTGTTGTTTCATCTTGACGGGAAGCCTGAGTATGTAGCGCCATACAAGATGGTGTACCGGGGTGAATGCAAGTGGTACTTGCACGGTGTGTAGGTGATAGACGTATACCTGCACTGTCTCTGACCAGTAGATTAGTATTGACACACATGACATGATTATCTGCTGCATTGCATTGTTTTGAAATGATAAATGATAAACTGCTTTTGAACATATATTGCACATGTAAGTGAGCTTGGGGTGGAAGATTCTTGAGGACTCACTGACTTACTGAGATTTCTAGATTAGAGATCTTACCCCACGTTTGGGGAATGCTTATTTCAGGATCAAGTAGTATGGGTACTGATGCCTCAGGCGGCGGGAGGCCGGAGCTTAGCTGATTTTGTTGTTTCTGCTTAGTTGTTAGCATGACTGGATTTAGATGTTGTTTATGTTTTCCGCTATTTATGATATGATGTTGTTGAGACTGATGTTGGGCATGTTGCCTTATTTGAGTGAGCATGAGGATTGTCCATGACACTTTCTGTTAGTGCTTTTAGTTTGGAGTTGTATAAACTGTTAGATGGTCCGGTCTACGTTGTTGTAGTTCCGTGACTAGAGCCACACTTATATTATCTATGTTATGAGGTATTTCAGTTAGCTGTTTTATTGCAATTACATACAGGCGATGTTTTATTAAGCAAGTTGGTAATGTTATGGCATCATAATTGAAAAGAAAAAGTAATTCCGCATTTTAATTAAGCGCAGCTTAATACGATATTGTGATAACATTACCGGATATATACGGGGTGTTACACACGACGTGTGGCATGACGCGTTTCTCGCCGCCTTGGCATTTATTCTTTCTGAAGAAACGTCTTTCAACTGTCTTGTCCACCCTGTAATGATCGCAATGCCCCTGCCCTTTGGCTTTCGCGGGTTTAACCTTTCGATTTCAACCCCCACATTACCATTTTCAGTTTTGCAGACCATTTGCCTGTTTTTTCGTCCAGAATCGTTTGCCAGTATCCACATCATTTTCCTTCGGCGTTCACCATCTTCTACGTTTGCCAATTCCCAGTTTCCTCAACGCCATTTTCCGCAGGTACTTTCCTTCAGCATTTCTTTCCTTTCTGTCGCATTCTCCGTCAATTTTTTAACTTGGCCATGGCCTTTGGTTTTACGATGCTTCTTTTATTCTAGACTTACTTGCTTGCTTCTTTCCTTTGCATGTGCCAACCTGCATTTGTGACACATCATGCTGTTTTTGTCTGATTAAATTCTCTGTACTAGTCTTGCATTGTTTATATAAGCTTATCTGCTGCCCGTTCACTTCCTACGCACCCTGCTTTGAATAATTTTTGATATGGGTGAGAGAAATTATATCATTCGAGGACGACCCTCTTGCCTACGCATCTTCGGTCGTGGTGATGAGATTGCTGCCAAAGAAGAGGAACGACACGCATAAGAAGAGGAAAGGTTCATCCAGAGCCTATCTCCTGGTCCGAGGTATTGGTTGTATGGCAGGCCTCGAACCGAGGAAGAAACTCAGGCTGCTTTTCTAGGCAGGAGAAATTGGCTTCTCTTATGTAACATGGGATAAATATAAGGCTTTTTTACCCTTTTGCCCCTCATTAATTAATTAATAACTATTTTGCCCCTTATTGAAAACTATCTATCAATCTGCCCCTCTTTAATCGATTAAGTTGAAGATTTAATCGATTAAATGTTCAAAACTGACAAAAATCGTTGACTTGAAGATTTAATCGATTAAATCTTCAACTTAATCAATTAAATCTTCAACAAAGGAAAGCATATTGTACCAGAATCTCAGCCCCTTATTAAACCTTGTTGAAGATTTAATCGATTAAGTTGAAGATTTAATCGATTAAATCTTCAACTCAACTATTTTTGTCTGTTTTGACCATTTAATCTATAAAATATTCAAGTTAATCGGTTAAAGAAGGACATATTGGTAGATAGTTTTCAATAAGGGACAAAATAATTATTAATTAATTAATAAGAGGCAGAAGAGTCAAAAAAAAGCCTAACCCTTTAAAGAATAACAATCCCCACATAAACAACACGAACACAACATTGAAGTTTATATTACTCTATAATTTTAAGAGAAATATTATTTTTATGTCACATGATAGAATTTTTTTCTCATTCTCTCATAATTTAGAGGTAAAAAAATAGAGGAGAAAAAAAAATATAGAATGAGCCCTACATTTAATTTGCAAGTATATGAAAGAAAAATTCTTTTATATAACATAAGAGTAATATTCCCCTAATTTAGATCTTTAAATGATTAATAAGTTGTGTTTATAATTTTATTTTTTAAAATTGTTCAATGAACAACTAACAATGATAATTTTTATAAAATAAAATAAGATCTCTTAACTTTTTTATTTATCGTATAAAGTAAGAAAATATATTCAATTCATGGACAAAATTTATATAATTAGATGTAGGGTTCTTTTTTTTACTATCAATGTAGATAACTTATCTATATTGAGCCCAAAACAACGTCGTTTTGAGGCGGAAATCAAGATATTTTTGTAAATATAATTTATTTCAGGATTATAATAGTTTTTTTTATTATAATTTTTTAATTTTTCAATTCAAAACGACGTCGTTTTAGCAGTGAATGTAAATAACTTATTTACGTTCACTTTAAAAACATTAAAGCCTTAGATGTATTTATTAATATAAAAAATAGAACGGCAGTCTTTCATCATATATATTAAGGATAATATTTTTCTATAAAAGAAATATTATTTTCTATCTAAACAATAAATAGGAGAGAGAAAAAAAATTTGAGGTGTAAAAAAAAAATTGTTGTAAATTCTATTTGAAAAATATGGGTATAGAAGATAATACATTTGAAAATCGATGCAGAATTTTTTTAAAAAATCAATGTAATAATATATATAGATTAGAAGTAATGGAATGGGTAGGGTAATTTCGTATTCTGATTTCTGACATAATCACTCAGCATTATAACTTGTTATGGAAGGAAGAGGAAAATCTTTTTCCTTTCATTTCTATTTTGTGTTCTTTCTTTCTTCTTTCTTCTGTCTTCTTTTTTTCTGATAATAGCAAAGGCAATATGGATTCATGTACTACTTGCCCCTTTTGCGATTTACCGGTTCCCGCATCACAACTCGAATGGTATGTTATTCATTTCTTCTTCTTCTTCTTCTTCCCCATTTGATAATTGATATGAATGTGATTCTGCAAATACAGGCACGCCAACGCTCACTTTGACGATCACGACACTGATTACGAGCTGCTCCAACAAATTCATCGTTCTCCAAATTCGCCCCCTCAATCTCTCCCGGTACTACTATCTTCTCTCTTTCTCCTTTTTACTACGTCTATATCCACACAACCAAGTTTTGTCCCCCAGTTTATCCGAGGGAAACAAAAGCAAAAACAAAAAAGTAAATTTTTTTTGAAGCTTTGCTTATTTTTAAGAAGTTCCTTATGCTGTTTTGAATGCAAGTTTTTCCCAATTGAGCATAAAATGTGATCTGCTGAAACTGAACAGTGTATACCAACCACAGTTTCTGCAAAACACCAACTCCTGCGTGAATATTCTCCAATGTTTTTAAATTTTTTGGTTAAAATATAAGTTTTGATGTGTAATGTATAGAGGAATTTTTCTGCTTTTCTAGATTAGAGAGATATATAAGGTATTCAATCTGTGTTGTAAATTGTCTTATATTATATTTTGCAGAGTGAACAAGCAGCCAATGGCTCGGGGTTTGGAGCAACTTGTGGTGATTGTAACTATTGGTGTGGGGGTGGGAGTAGTAGAGGTACTGAGGAATGCACAATGGATGAACGCATCGCTTGCTTGATTGGATTACAAACCAGGAGCAAATTTTACAAAGTTGAAGTGGGTTTGATGGCCTTGTTGAGAAACTGTTTGGAGTCTGAAGCTGAAAACTCAAAAAGCATTTTGTCAGGTTATATTGATCATTTCCAGTGCCTTGAGTCCGAGGATGCTGGATGGGGTTGTGGATGGCGTAATATTCAATTGCTTAGCTCTCACTTGCTAGTGCAAAGACCAGAAGCAAGAGAAGCTTTGTTTGGTGGTTCGGGATTTGTTCCTGATATCCTGTCGCTCCAGAGATGGCTTGAGGTTGCTTGGGAAAAGGGTTTTGATGCACCTGGATTTTCTCAGTTCAGTCATGCTATTTGTGGCTCGAAAAAATGGATAGGAACTACTGAGTGTGCTGCTCTCTTGCGTTCCTTTGGTCTTCGGGCAAGAGTAGTGGATTTTGGTCCTAAGGAATCCCAGTCGCATTATACATCTGTCCCTGGTTCAACTGTTGATAACTCTATGGATAAAGCAAATAGTCATAAGATGGTAAAAAGTAATGCTAAAAAAAGTGAGGCTTGTCAAGTTCTCATGGATTTTGTGTGGAATTACTTTTCTGATAAAAGCTCAATCCAATTTGGTCAGCAGCATGTTGTGATCAGCGAGAAAACGTGGGTGAGGGCACATTTTAGTTACATATTTTAACCGCACAAACAATTTTGTTTCTAAAAGCATTTTAATTTTTGAAAACTTTCTTGGACAGGCCATTGTACTTTCAACATGATGGTCACTCAAGAACAATAGTTGGAATTCAAGTCAAACATCAACAGAATGGAATTCTGGAATATAATCTTCTAGTTTTGGACCCTGCTCATGTAATTTATCTTCGTTGCCAGCTTCATACTTCGTTGTTATTATCTGTTTTCTTGATTGTCATTTAGATTACTTTGAGAAATTGCATATCATACAAACGGCTTTTTAGATTTATTATGGGTGAGAAACTAAAGGAAAAAGTGTCGGATGTAGTGAAATTGATGTTAGCCAAAAAAGGTCTTCTCATATAAAGGACTACAGGACTACTGAGAGTGGAAGGATGGATTTGAGTTTTGCTAGACACTTTTTAGGGATCCAAAAGATAATGATGGTCTTTTCCAAATCCAAAAAAAAAAAAAAAAACAAAAAAACAAAAATAGAGTGGTGATTCAAAAGTCATGCTATATGAGCAGAGAGCTCTCACTCCTTTAGTCGTGAAATGCAAATAGATTACTTGAATAGAATTTGTTGATCTTATTTTATAAAGTCAGTTAAAATCCAGAAATTATGGAAGAACTTAGCTCCCTTATTCCTTTCTTCTATTCTTTAATCTTACCAACGGAAGTGAAAATCAATATTTGCTTCTTCCCTTTATTATTGTCATCATTATTTTTAAATACAACTGAAATAGGTTTGAGCTTTACCTTCCATAAGTCGTTTGCAGTTTTCTTGTCAAGTATTTTGTTCTCCAACTTGTTGAAAGAAAATAGTACGTGACTTTGATCGACACTAGGGCCAAACTACGAAGCAAAGTATATCAGGATTATCACGCATCCGTGATAATCCTCATTTCTTTGGTTTGACTAGTATGAGCTTTATAAGTCATTTATTTTAACAATAGTTGGAAGTAGTGTGGACGCGTTCTCCATCTTCCTCTCTCTGTATAACACACACAAACACATATAAAAGGGTATTCTGCAGCATGCATGTTCTATACTGATGATGCATCCTTTCAAGTTTCATATGTTGTAATTTATTATTATAGAGTACAGCTGCTCTTGAAAGATCGCTAAGGCAGAAAGTTGGATGGCAGAAACTCATAAAAAGAGGAATGCATACACTGAAGAAGCCACAATACCAGGTCTTAATTCTTGTAACAAAGATTTATAATTGCGTTGCATAAATAAATGATTGGGCTTGATGGTCTTGTTTCTATTTCAGTTGTGTTATGTTGATCCTGGAATCGCTAGTGAAGAGGAGATGAAAAAACTCAAGACAATTGATAGTGTCCTCCTTGAATTTTAGACAGCCATGTAAAGTGCTTTGCTACGCCCAGGTACTATCTTCTATTCTATTTCATGTCATTGAATTATTTTTCATGGCTTTTATTCGGACTGTAATTTCATAACATGAGAGAAGAAATTTAAGAAAAAACCTAGTTCTATAAAGTATAAATTGATATTGATACTTCTCATAGTTACAAATACCAGATCTGTATAAAATTATTGTCACGAACCAACTCCCCAAAAGTTTAAGTTATTGGGTGAAGACACATAAATGATCTTATTACATCTCTAACATATTGATATCATATTCAATGCAACCCTTCACACAAGAGCCCTTTGGGCGTGATATGTGGACAATGCACAGACCCACCTACCTTGTGCTGAAATTCAACCTTTTATTAGAATAATAGGGGTGGCAGAGATTGAATTCTAGACCCCTTGGTTATAGGGGCTCTGATACCATATAACAAACCAACTCTCTCAAAGGTTTAAGCTGTTGGGTGAAGGCATGTGAATGGTTTTATTGTATTTCTAACATATTTATATTATATCTAACAAATGTCAACCTATGAGGTCTCTTCAAAGCTCTGTAACCTGAATAACCTTGAATAAAGTCCTACCTCTGCAGTTATTAGGGTTGAGTGGGAGCCCATCTCTACAATTTTACCTTTATCCATGACGATTATGGTATCTGAGTTTATTACGGTGGAAAGCCTATGAGCTACTGTAATCTGGGTGGTTCTTGAACACAAGGCACTGATTGCTTTTAAAGCATTTACAATAACTCTTTCAGACTCAGCATCAAGAGCACTTGTTGCTTCATCGAGGAGTAATATTGCGGGCTTCTTTAGTAAGGTTCTGGCAATGGCTATTCTCTGCTTTTGTCCTCCTGAAAGCTGGCAGCCTTTCTCTCCAACAACAGTGTTATATCCGTCTGGTAGGTTACTTACAAATTCATGTATGTTTGCTTCTCTGGCAACCTCCACTATTTCACTTTCAGAAGCCCCATTATTGCCATAGCAAATGTTGTCTCTAATTGAGAAATTAAATAGCAGTGGCTCTTGCTGTACCAGCCCTATTTGTGCCCTCAACCATCTTAGATTATATCTCCGTATGTCTTTCCCATCAATTAACACCTTTCCCATACCTGGATCGTAAAATCTTAGTAAAAGAGCCAAAACAGAGGATTTTCCAGCACCACTTGGTCCTACAAAAGCCACCTTTAATCCAGCTTCAATTTGTAAACTGAAATTGTCAAGAACAGTGACCTCCGGTCTTGAAGGGTAGTTGAATTTTACATTTTGAAACTCAATATTTCCTTGGATCCTCTCAGGTTGGGAATCATCCGGTATATCCGGTTCAATTTCAGTTTTACGGTCAAGGGTTTTGAATGCCGGGGTTAGTATATTGATAGCTGAGATGACAGTTGGGATCAGTGTGTATAATTCTGTGATAGAAGGAATTGTGAGAGAGAAAATTTGGTATGATCTTATTCCATTTTTAAAGGAGGCTTGACGTCTTTCAACCAGAATTGTTGTGTACCACAAAGCAACGGCGTGTGCAATATTCCACAAGCAAAGGGAGAAGCCTTGAATGATCCCATATTTGATACTTTCTTTCCTGTACATTTTCTTCGGAATTTCCAGAGATGTTTTGGCTTTCTTCAGTACTTCTTCTTCATGACAAAATGATGCAATAGTCCTTATGTTGGTAGCGGACTCAGATGCAAGAGCAACAAGCTCAGAATGTGCAGCAGAGTAGTCACCTGAAAATCCTTTGGCAGACTTGGCTTGAATGAGACCACCTATGAAGTGGCAGGGCATCACAGCCCAAGCTACCAAAGCCATTCTCCAGTTGACAATCAGACTGACTACTGTTGCTATCAGTATGGAGGAAACACATTGCACAATCATGGACATTCGATCAGCAATAATGATTTTGACCATGGCAGTGTCACTGATAATGCGTGAAGTTAATGAACCAACAGTGTTCTCAGATTCGTCAAACCAGCCTACTTCGTTACGAAGCACTCCTGTAAAAGTTGAAAGGATTATTGACTAGTGTTTGTTAAATCATACTGGGATTTTATCTATATGATGCATTGTTTTAGGCTTTTTAGCTTGTGCCTCAGTTTTTTTTCTCCAGGAATTAGAATTTAGGTGAATATGCAGAAATTCTAATTTGGGAAATCTGATACCTGAATACAGAGCTCGTTTGAGATTTGACATGGCCTTTTCTCCAACCACTCCAAAGAAGTAATGCTGGACGGTATGACTGAATAATGAAAGCAACCCTATTGCTGAGAAGATGGCTGAATAAAACCCAACTTTCCTTTTTGCATCTTCTTCAAAGTATGCTACTCCAATGGTGATGATGTAGAATCCAAAAACTGGTTTTGAGATGCCAGAGAAAGCTGCTGCAAAAGAACCAATAGCAATCTTCACCAGCTCCCTCTTTTTTAAATCAAACCAAATTCTGAAAAATGTATTTCTTTTTGTTGTGCTTTTCTTGTTCTGTTCCTTTTGCACAGAATGCTCATTGAGATTTCTTTGGACCTCTCTCTGATTCTCTGGTAGTGGTCTAGTTTCATCAGGAAAATCTTGTTGGCGGGCACTTTTATTTTTGGAAATTGTAGTTCTATCCAGTAAACGTTGAAAGCTGGTTAGAGTTCTTCCCCCACACCTTTTGGTTCGTGAAATACTTGAAAAAGCGAACACTGAATGGCTAATTACCTGGATTCAGGAACTGGTTCAAGGTTTTGCATGCTGAATAATGCACTATAGAATGCGCTAGTGTCTAGCAAACTCTGGTGTGTTCCTGTCTCTACAACTTGTCCATTCTCTACTACAGCAATAATATCTGCATTTACAACTGTTGAGAGCCTGTGTGCTATCAAGATGACAGTCCTTCCCTGCATGGCTGTCTCAAGTGCTTCTTGAACCAGCTTTTCGGACTCTGAATCAAGGGCACTAGTGGCCTCATCAAGCAAGAGGATGGGAGGATTTTTCAGAATGGCTCTTGCTATTGCAATTCTCTGTTTTTGACCTCCTGATAATTGGACACCCCTTTGTCCTACCTGGCAATCATTATGGCCGACATATGGGCTCATAGATGTTATTAAATGAAGAAATATGTGTTTCCGGAAGACATGTTTTAAAATGCCTCAGCGGGTTGGTTGACTTGTTTTGGGTTGGTAGCTTGCACGGACTAACGAGATGTTATAGATGATAGAATTTTTTTTGAAAGAAGTATGTTAAAAAAATTAATTTGTATTTAGGAATAATATTTGAAAGAGAGTTTAGAAAAATTAATTTTGTTTGAATCATATAGTAGAATTATTTTTGAAATGTGACTTCAGGTATGTATTTAAAAATTTTGTGAGTTTTATACTTAAAAAATCAATTTCACTTTTTTGGGTTTTAAAATTTGGCTTTGTATTTCTTATTTACTTCCTTATCGTCGTACTTCCATCCTTATTTTTAGTTATATGGCATTAAATTAGAGAAGGATCAGAATACAAATAATGTAAATTAATACAATAAAAGGAAAATCAAACAAGACGTAATTAAGCTAAAAAGATGAAATACTAGATTAAGTAGCTCACCTCTGTTAGGTACTGATTAGGCAGCTGTGATACGAAAGAGTGTGCATTTGACATTACCGCTGCCTTTTGTATCTCTTGATCATCTGCTTCCATTTTCCCCACTTTCAAGTTATCCTTGATGGTGCCTGCAAAGAGAGATGGTTCTTGGGAAACTGTCCCTATATTGCTTCGAAGGAACTTCAGATCAAGATCCTTGATATTGTGATTATCAATAAAGATTTCTCCTGGAATATATTAAACAATGTCAGGCTTGGCACCACACTGTTTGGCATCCAAGATCATACAATACTATCAATTTTGATGTACCTTAAAGAGTTTTTTTAATTACTATTCAATCTATGTTTATAGCTCATTTAATGAGTTTGACCATGTTCACAATTATACGATGTGTTAAATTCATTGACTGATGTATTTACACATTATATGCAAATTGTATTTATAGGTTGTCATACAAGGTGTAAATGTATTTGTTTAATATATTTGCTTGCATTAATATAGTTTTTGTAACATCCCGAGCGCTGACGAGGGCGGGGAGTGATCACCGGTGCGAAAGGGCATGGACAAGGAGCGGCTCCTGACAGGCTTCCAGTGGGGGGTTACATGCATGAATGAATTGAATCGACACTCGAAAGAAAGAGATTCCAAAGACTGTGCAGGTATGAGACTGCACAGTTTGAGAGAGCTTATAAGAATTAATTGGTACTACCTATACTAACAAGATGCATCTTCTTTTCGGTAGCCCGGAACGGAAGAACTCCACAGTTAAGCGTGCTTGACTTGGAGCAATTCTGGGATGGGTGACCTCCTGGGAAGTTTTCTCAGGAAGTGTGCGAGTGAGGAAAAAACACACTGAAAAGTCTTGTGTTAGTATGTGGGGATAGTCATTGATTCCTGAAGCGGTCGGGCGTTACAAGTGGTATCAAAGCAGGGCCTCTCTTCCAGTACGGTGTGGTTCGAGGACGAACCAGGCGGAAGCTGGTGGGTATGTAACATCCCGAGCGCTGACGAGGGCGGGGAGTGATCGCCGGTGCTAAAGGGCATGGACAAGGAGCGGCTCTTGACAGGTTTCCAGTGGGGGGTTACATGCATGAATGAATCGAATCGACACCCGAAAGAGAGGGATTCCAAAGACTGTGCAGGTATGAGACTGCACAGTTTGGGATAGCTTATAAGAATTAATTGGTACTACCTATACTAACAAGATGCATCTTCTTTTCGGTAGCCTGGAACGGAAGAACTCCACAGTTAAGCGTGCTTGACTTGGAGCAATTCTGGGATGGGCGACTTCCTGGGAAGTTTTCCCGGGAAATGTGCGAGTGAGGAAAAAACACACTGAAAAGTCTTGTGTTAGTATGTATGGATAGTCATTCATACATGCATGAATGAATCAAATCGACACCCGAAAGAAAGGGATTCCAAAGACTGTGCAGGTATGAGACTGCACAGTTTGGGATAGCTTATAAGAATTAATTGGTACTACCTATACTAACAAGATGCATCTTCTTTTCGGTAGCCCGGAACGGAAAAACTCCACAGTTAAGCGTGCTTGACTTGGAGCAATTCTGGGATGGGTGACTTCCTGGGAAGTTTTCCCGGGAAATGTGCGAGTGAGGAAAAAACACACTGAAAAGTCTTGTGTTAGTATGTATGGATAGTCATTGATTCTTGAAGCGGTCGGGCGTTACAGTTTATTTCTGGTAAGAAATAAGCACATCAGCATTAATCATATGATAAAATAGAGAAATAAAAGAAAAAGTGAAAACAATTAAAACTAACCTCTGGAAGGGTCATAAAATCTGGTAACGAGGGAAATGACAGTGCTCTTTCCACACCCGCTGCTACCAACTAGTGCTACTGTCTTTCCTGCTGGAATTGACAAGGACAGTCCTTGAAGGATAGGTTTCTCTGGCCTTGATGGGTAGGAAAAGTGAACATCTCTTAGGTCAATGTAACCTTTAATCTCCCCAGGCATATCCCCTTTTGATTCATTATTTATTAGTGGCTTTCTTTGGATCACTTGGAAAACCTCATATCCTGCAGCTTTTGCCTGATTGAATATTTGCATGTCTGGTGCTGCATAAGTGATAGATCTGCAATTCACAAGGAGAGTTAATTTTGTTACTCCATTATTAACCTGTTTCTCCATTCCTAACAAGCCTGAAGGTTATAGTGTTAGCTTCCTTACATGGCACCAAAGAGAATGCTCAACACTGCAGCTATTATGTCTCCCCCCTTTGCTCTTCCGGCTACGACCACAACAGCTCCAACCCATACAATGACAGCCCAAGAACAGAAACTCACAGTTTGAAACATCCCTGTTCCAACTCCCTTCACAAGTGCCTCCCCTTTGCTTATAACGTACTGTTCGGCCATGTTCTCTGTGAAGGATTTGATTGCAGAGCTCTCTCCAACAAAAGCATATACTGTTTTTATATGTGATATTGTCTGCAATATCAATATCAGAGCTTGTTAAAGTAGGCTGACTTAAGTTGATTAAGTTATGTCACATTTATGTGACATAAGAAGTAATTGAAGGCGGGACCTATATATATGTATATACTCATACCTGCTCTATCATAGATGTAGCTTCTGAATGGTAAAGCATTTTGGTGGTTGATATGGTGTTCATTTTCTTGGAGTAAGTTGCCCCAATTAGAAGAATAAGCGGGACAACCACTAAACACAGAAGCGCCACTTCCCAACAGCTTATGGTAGCAATCACAATTCCAGCAAAGAAAGTAGCACAGCTTGAGGTGAAGTGACCCAACTGTGAGTAAGAAATACACTTTGAGGTTCAGTCATAAAATGTTGTGAAGGAAGAGGGAAGAAGGGTGAACGCGATCATGATTGATTTGCTGACCTTCTCACCAATGGCATCTTGAATGACACTCATGTGCTTGCTTATTCCACTGATGACTTTTCCACTTGTTAACTCTGTATCAAAAGCCCCTACCTCTTGGCTGAGGACTGCTTTTAGATAAGCTAATCTTAGGCGTAATAACTGTCTTTCACTTGCATACATCCAACAACCAATCTCTGCATTAGTTTCAACATGATCAGGGCAAAGAACGTTCATAAATCCCCAAGCTTAATTAACAAAGGACTACGCACCTCGAATATATTCTAACACAAGTAGATATGTAAACAAATATATACATTAGATAGATTGCTAGTAATATATTTCTTTGACATCCTTGAAATTAAGATGTGTACTTAATGGAATTAAAAAATATAAAATTTTAATTGTTTGATGATAAAATTTAAAAAGTAAACTGTTATGTATGCATGATTTATTATGTCAATACTTGTATTTTATAAAATATTAAATTCTTAATTTTTTTTTTATCAAAGTTAAAATTATTATAGACTTCCTTACTAAAGTCAATTACTCGGTTTAAAAGATGAAAAAGTAAACACAAATTGTCTCCATATAAGCACTGGATTACTATTAAATCAACTTGATATGCACGAAAGAAAAAACATACCAAGTATCCCAGCAGGAAATGTGGCGATGGCCATGTACCACACATATGGAACAACCTGAACCCAACAAGAACAACAATCGTATTAATCTATTCAAATCAAATTAAGTTCTAGCGACAAGGAAATTTATGCAATTTAATGGTCTCTCTTACAAGGTGTGTATTTCAACTCAAAATCTTAAGGTGTTAGGTGATGACCTTTCTAATGATTTATATTATTCTCTAACACATTCCTTAACACAAGAACCATTTGACTTTGAAGTGGGAATATTGCGCAAGCTTTATTTTTTTGGTTTATCTTGTGCTTATTTTAATTTCATTCGAATGCGAGGGATAGTGAAGATCGAACTCGTGACCTTGTGGTCCCTGAAGCTCTAATATCATGTAAAAAATCATTTCAACCAAAAACTTTAAGGTGTTGGGTGGGATCTTTTTAATGATTTATATTGTTCTCTAATATCGTGAATATCCAAATCCTTTTTCAAACAGTATTTACTATTTAGAGTGGGTTTGATTTTTTTTTTTTAAATTTTTAATTGACATATTTTTATTACTAATTATAAAAATATCATCCTATTATTATTTTTAATTTACAAAAAATAGTAAAAATATAATCAGATGATCAAAATCAAAATAACAAACCGAACTAGTGCGTTGTCACATGATAGAAGTTGTGAGTATTTATAAAGTAAGAAAAAGTTACTGCCGTATACCATTTAATTTAACATGAGATATAATTAATACAAAATACTACATAACATTTCCTTGCTAGAAAATATTCACCGTAGTGCTTAGTATTTTTTTATTTTATATTATTTATAAATTTATTGATTACTTGATTAGTTCAATTCTAGTCGAATATGAATATATGAAAAATAGTTAGCACTGAACGCTCTAAAAGAGTTCATGTTGCATTAAAAATAAGAAGTGAATAGAATAAATACAAATAAGTGGAACATTTTTTTTCCTAACTTTAATAATTAATGTAGTGAGTGTTCAGTGGTACTGAAAATATTCTCTGAACATGTAAGAATTTTTTGTACATGTAAGTACTAGATACCTTTTTAAGAGCACGAACCATGGCATCTGGGTCTGTAATATTGTTCCCAAAAGCATTAAGAGCTTTTCCCAACAAAAGATAGCCAACAGGAAGGGCCATGCCATGCACAATCGAACCTATAGTTCCCAAACCCATAAGAATCCAGTCTACTAAGTCAGCATAGCTCAAGAGTTTGAAGAATGGCAATGCTCTGACAACGTTCTTGTTCGGTTCATCACGACCATTTTCTTCTGTCATATCCCCCATTTCCACTACCTTTTGTTGTTTGCTGGGAGCCATTATGACGAACACTGCATTAATGTTATCGGATGAGGGATACGCTGACTGAATATATAGACACGTTTCTATACATTTCATTGTGCATGATAAGAATGTGGCAAGAATATGCCTTTAAGAGATTACTTTCAATTTAAAAAATAGTAAGAGAGTGGCTTTATGTTCTTGGTTGAATTCACTTGTTTGGTCGATGTTCCCAAAGTTGGTGACGGTCGATTTTTAGCACAAATTTACCATAGCGATGTGCCCAAAATTGTTTTAATATTGCAACCTATTTGATTAGAATTATCTTAACGTAATATGATTCATGATTCTTCTTTTTTTTTTTCTTTTTTTTTCTTTCTTTTTTTGGACTTTTGTGCGATTTCTATAGCATAAAGTCACGTACATGTCATTACTGATGTATGCTTACAATCTAACGACCTCAAATTCTATAATATGGCATGTAATCCGATTACGAAACAAAAGTATTCAAAGATGTTTAGGATATTCTCTTTGTTTTTCTGGGGAAGATAAAAATATGTGGACATGCAAACGGTGAGTTCTTATAATTCCAATGTTTCTACGTGATTTTTTCAGCTTACGGTTGAAAGTTAGAAGTAATTATTCTGTTTATATTGTGTCGTTTTCACTTAGGTGGTGCGGCTAAATAAGATTCAACTCGATGAAAGACTATGGACAGTTGTAAGGAAATCATAGGATATAACAAATAAGGAAAATGAAGCTTACTATAATAATAATAATAAGCACTTTACACCTCTTTATAACTGTTAACAAATTTACTTTATATCATAGTAGCTTACTGTATATTATGTGTATTAATAAACAAAATAGAACATTAATATTTGTTATACCAAATTTTTATGTTTTTTGGATCAATGTATGTGTGCATGGGTATACGAGGAATTCTTCGAATTTCTAAGTATTTAAAATTAGGTTAAACGTTTTTTTATTTTAAAGGATACAAGTTGTGTCTTTTAGCTTCTTATAATTATGTACTCTAGTTACAAAAAAAAAAGTTATAAATTAGTTTATCCTTTTAAAGAACACAAGTTGTTGTGTTATTTTATCTGCTTATAAGTTATAACGTATTCCGGTACGTATATAGTTATAATATTAAACTTATATTTTTCACTTTTTACATCTGCCGACAGGTTCTGAAAAGAGAATTTTTTTTTTAATATTATAACTATGTACTTCCTGAAGTACATAGTTATAAACAGTTTTAGTGACATAATTTGTGTCATTTAAAGAGACAAATTATTTTCCCTTAGAATTAATCATAAAGATATATTTTAAAAAACTTATCCAACTCACTCTATTTATAAACCGTAAAGACTGGCCAACAAGATCCTATGTAATATGTATGTGTACGTGAAATTATGATCGATATAGCTATTAATGGGTTATATATTTATATTTAGGGAAAAACAAATGTTATGTTACATGAAAATTTTGTTTCCTTCTACTCTCAGATTGTTTTCCGTGCAAGTTTTTTTCTTTATTTTTTTTCCCTAATATTTGGTGGGTCCTACACAAACATGTCTCTGTAACATGATGTATCCATTTTCATGTTACATGACATTAACAAAACCCTTATATTTAAGGGTTATGTTTTTATCATGTTATATGAGAAGATTTTTTTCTCCTGCTAACACAATAAATATTTGGGGGCCACATATTTGCTGTGTTAGTAGAAGAAGAAAATGTTCTCTTATGATAGTAGAAAAACATAACCCTATATTTAATTAGGGAATAAAACATCTTCTATTGTTATAAAATTATTAATCTCCTGCGATGCGATAGAGATAAGATTATGGATCCCATTTTTTTTAAACAAAATAGAAAAATAAAATATCTCCTAGTACAATTTTTGAACTCTCAGCTGCAATTAATTCTTTACCCACGCAATAGAAGAAGTGATTTGCCCATTTAATTAATAGCCATGTGGTAAGGGTCAGGGGTCACGTGGTCGTGGGTTCGATTTCCATAGACGGCGACAATGTTCTATCTTAGAGACAGAGATGTCCAGCCCAATGGATTTGTATGTTAATCTTGAATCTAGTGCCCTCTCCAAGGTAGAGATACCCTTGAGTCAAGTAGATCACTGTGCACAACGAAATAATAACGACGTTAGCCAAAGGGGTGTGTGTGCGCACAATGACAGCATAACAGTAAGAGAGAGCGTAACGTACCTTTAGAGTTTACCTTGTATTTATAGAGATTACCTGTGGGTAGTATGATATGGGCTTTTGGTGCCTCTGATAAGGGCTCAAGCCTATTTGCTATGTTGTGATTGCTGTTGTATTAGGATTAGAGTGCGCATGACAACCTTCCTAGAATCAATTCTTTTTTAATTTCTGTTCCTGGTAACAAAAATGGATAAGAAACTTGTTTGGTAAAACCAATTTATTTTTTTGTTCCCGGGATGAACCAATTTAATTTTTGTGATGGGGAACAGAAAAAGGAATAAAAAAATTTCTGTTTTTTTGTTCCCTGGCATAAAATGAGAAACACTTGTCTATCTCAATTACTCTCCACCACCACCATTATCTCGATAGGATCACCACTACCATTGTCGTTGTTGTCGTTGTACCACCAATGTCGTTGTCACCACCACCACGATTCCACTGCCACCATCACCACCATCTCCACCCATCACCACATCAGCACCACCATATCACCACAACCACCACCATGCCACCACTACCACTACCACGCCACCACCACCACTATTGCTGTAGCCATTGTCGTCACCATCACCATCGCTGCCACTGCCACCAACCACCACCTTCGTCGCAGCCATTGCTGTCACCACCACCACCATCGCCATCAACTACCACTACCGTCTTCGCAGCCACCGGCACCACCATCATGTCATTACCACCACCGCCGCCGGCACCACAATCACCACCACCACCTTCGCCACCACTACTGCCATAACCACTGCCATTATTGCTGCAACCACTACCGTCACCATCACCACCATGCCACCGCCGCCGCCAACAACCACCATCGTGCCGCCGCCACCGCCACCACCATCACCATAGCCACTGTCGTCACCACCACCATTACCACCGCCACCAACTATCACCATCGTCGTCACAGTCATTGCTGTCTCCAGCACCACCATGTCATTACCACAACCTTCGTCGTCGACACCACCATCGTCATAGCCACTGCCGTCACCATTACCATCATGCCACCGCTACGCCACCAACAACCGCCACCATCGTCGTAGTTACTGCCGTCACCACCACCACCACCATCGCCACCATTACCACCGCCACCAACTACCCCCACCGTCGTCGCAGCCACTCCTGTCTCCACCACCACCATGTCATTATCACCACCACTACCACCGTCGTTGTCGCCGCCACTACCACTACCGTCGTCGCCCCCCGCCACCACCGCCACTATTATCACCACCACGCTGTCACTGTCGCCGCCACCACCACACCATATGGAAAAGAAAGTGTAATATGAAAAAAAATTATGCTTAACAGGAATTATATTTTATTAAATTATTTGTTATGTTATCAAAAGCAATTATCATTCTCGGAATAAAAATAGAACATGTTATCAAACACATTTTTTTTCTCAGAAACTGTTTCAAGGCACAGAAATAGAAAAGAATTGTTTCTTTTCAGAAACAATGTCAGGGAACAGAATGGTTGTCATGCACACCCAGTATCCTTGATAGATACTATCCATAATTATAATTGATTCGTATCTTGAATTGCCCATTATTGAACTTGCCATTCAATGTGCCTCTTATGCGATTCCATAACACCATAATTCTAGCAATTTTTATTTGTTTAGCGAGAGGTTATGTTTGAAGCCCGTTAAAGATTATGACAGTTGTAATGAATCATAGGATATAATAAAAATGAAGTCTACATATTGATGTGCAGTTGTCGTCGTATTCTTCTGCTAGTCTGAGACACTTTGTTCAACTAATCTTTCTCTTTGTTCACACAATTAAAAATATTGTTAATAATATGTTATTTAATATAATTATTAGTATTATTAAATTCGACCCGAACATTGATCCGATTAGGATATTAAATCATTGATTAGACCGATTAACTCGGATATATATATATATATATATATATATATATAACCAGGTTCCAATTTGAGTCTGGGCCAAAAATTATATGCGTATTTATTTTTCTTAATTTTAGTTAGTTCATATTATAATTTATCTAAATTATATTTATACAGAGCACCTGAGCAGGTAGCACCAAAAAGAGTTATAATTTTATTGAATAACTTTTAATTTTACTAAAAATATTTTATTTTATTTTTATACAAGTGAAAATTGAACACATAACCTAATACAACTTACCCAAATCTCTTACCAAAAATATTTTAAGTTTTATAGAGCCAAATTACAAATTGTAGCCCGGGCCAAATTATAATTTTAACCCAGACCAAATTATAATTAATTATATAATTATATATAATAAGTACAATTTGTTAAAAATTAGCCCAGGCCGAGGCTACACTGAGGTTATATGTAGCTCCGCCACTGAGTATGTCAATTTAAATTGCAACGTAGAATCCCCATAAGCATACCTCTCAATGATATTCAAAAGACCAGATTTTGTGAACTCATATTTTTCAAATTCATTCACATTGAAATGACATGTGCCACATTCTCTTAATTTATTGTTCCGCAAATTACTTCAGTATTGGAAGTTGAAATTTGAGATCATTGAAGAAGAGTATACTACTAGCAAATAAAATTATAAAATTTTTTAAAATGAGTTTTATATTTTTTTCTGACAAGATGAAACAATTTTGGTTTTTTATTTTTATTTTTTATAAAAATTCATGACCTATCCAGGTCACCAATTTTGATCAGGTTCGATGCATGATCGGTCAAATGCTTAACTTGAATCGAATCATCGGGTTCTAGGTCGTGCTGGGTTTCATAACACTGATCATTACCATCCATCTCTTAGATAAAATATTATATTGATTCTATTAATAAAAAATAACCTAACTGTTGAGATTAATAGAAAATTTTATTAAGGATTTAACATTTTTGCTTTTGCTACATAAAATATTTCTTTATCATACTCATATAAAAATGAATAAGTCCCATTATGAAAAGAAGACAGAAAAATTTAGTAGGGCCTACTCATTTTTATGCGAGTGTGGCAGAGAAATATTTTCTGTGGAACCAATGCACTCTACGCGAGGAATATAAAGGTTCAACGATTTTGATAATAACAAACAAGCATGGAAAGAAAGCTTCAAAGTGCAACCATAAAAAAGAAGTCTAAAGAAGATCAAGACTCAAGCTTCAAGAGAAGACTCTAAGTCCAAGCAATCTCAAAGTAATATATCTTAGGACTTAGGATTATTTGAAAGGGAAATTAATTTCTTACGTAAACGAAGCTCAAAGTATTTTTCAAATACATGCATTAAATCATCGTTTAAACATTTAAATGCATTCCTAGCATGAAAATTTATTTTCAATGTTTATCAAATGCTTAAAAGGATTTGAAACTGACTTGGATCATGAGAAAACCATTGTGGGACGAAATCCAACCTTTTAACAGGTTGGTAATCGATTACCCTTCATGGTAATCGATTACTCACCCAATGGTAATCGATTACCCATTGTGCAGAAGACAAAATAACGGCTATAAAATGACTAGTTTGTGAAAATGAGTAGAAAAACACCCATGGAGGCCCTCTATAAATAAAGATTATTGTTCCATTGATTGGACTACACTTCTTGATCATTATTACTCATTTAAATCAGACTACTTGCATTATTCTTGTCTTGTTGATTATAAATTCTCTTTGAGCTTTATTCTTGTGAAAGTCTCAACACCCATAGTTCTTCAACTTGTATAATCTGTACTCTGAAAGTACTTAGCCATTGTTAAACACCTCCATTTGATTCCTTGAAAAGTTAGGGGAGTGAACCCTTTACACTTAAGAAGTCACAAAATTTCCAAGAAAATTTGGAGTGAAAAATTGTAAGGCGTCAAGAGCCCGAAGTCTTGAAAGGTTGTAGTGGTTTGTCAAGCACCCTCAAGTTTGATAGTTAGTGAAAAAGTTTGATCGAGCGGCTTCAGTCTGGACGTAGGTTACGGTGGTGGTGACCGAACCAGGATATATCTAGTTTGCAATTTCTCTAACCTTAAACTCCTTACTTTAGTATTGAAATTGCATTAATAGATTGTGTCTATCTATTTGCTTGCTGACTTTATTGATCACACACTTAGCTTTTTCCTTATTAAACAATTTTATTGAAGAAATACTCTTTAAAATATCAAATGAGGCACTTTGCGAAAAGATTTTATAAAACTCAATTCACCCCCTCTTAAGTATTGAAGCCACTTGTCCAACATTTTCTACAACAAAATTAGAAATATTTTTCTCTTCTATTAAATGTTAGACAAACTTAATATAAAACCATTATTATGACATTTACCTAATAATTTAAACTTTTCAGTTGAAATAATTCTTTACATAAGACATAAAGATAAGATAGTATTTGAATTATGTAAACAATTTCTATTTCTATTCTTTTTATCCTTTAGTTGCTTAGTTGTTTATCTTGTATTTGTCCATTTATACATAGATGTCTCTCCAATAATGAAAATAACGTTGATTCATAGAATTTCCTATGGGGAAGTTTGATAGGGGAGAAATTTCTTTTATCCGGGAATCACGATTCCAGGAAAATGATTGAAAAATGAGTTTTTCGTGATTGTTACCTAAAAGTTGTTTGATAGGCTAACATATTTTTGGGAATATTGGGTTAATTTTCTTGATACTATGTTTGGTTGTATTAAAATTTTTCGTGGGTGGTATTCTTGGATGGTATTTTCAAAAAAAATTACACAGAAAATAAAATCCTGGAAATTTTTTAAAAATCTCATACCAAATGTAAATAAATAAGATTATCACCTTTAATTTTCTGAAAATCCTAAAAAAAAAATTGTACTAGACGGCCCTATATGTTATTAGTGATGAGTTTCTTCCTCCGAGACATTTTCACTACTTTTCCGTTAAAGAGTTTCCTAACATTGAGAGCTCTACGTCACCCTTTTTCAACTCCCAATGTCCCATTTAGTTTTACTTGAAAAAAGGTATTCTAATATATTATAGAATTGTAAATAATGTGTACAAAGGGTTCTCTATTTATAGAGAATATTTGACCTACTTTTAACCTAATGGGCTTGGCCCAATACAACAAAGGGCTTGGCCCAATACAACAATAAATGACTAAATAAAAACTAAATAATCAATATTATTTACAACACTCCCCCTCAAGCTGAGGAATAGATATTTATCATTCCCAGCTTGCTAGTAAGTTCTTGAAATCTGTCTGAAGGAAGCCCCTTTGTTAATAGATCAGCTAATTGACGCCCAGTGGGAATGTATGGAGTGGTAATCAACCCGCTATCAAGTTTCTCTTTGATGAAATGGCGGCCGACCTCAATATGTTTAGTCCGATCATGTTGAACTGGATTATGAGCTATACAAATAGCGGACTTATTATCACATAGCAGCTTCATAGGTCCCTCACATTTTATTTTGAGATCATCAAGTACAATTTTCAGCCACAGTAACTCACAAATGCCTTGAGCCATAGCTCGAAATTCAGCTTCTGCACTTGATCTGGCAACCACATCTTGTTTCTTACTTCTCCATGTCACCAAGTTACCGCAAAGAAACATGCAATAACCAGTGGTAGAACGACGGTCAGTCACGGATCCAGCATAATCAGCATCTGTGTAGACTTCTAAAGATAGATTGCCATCACGTCGGAATAACAATCCTTTACCAGGAGTACCTTTAAGATACTGAAGAATTCTCTCTACTCCTGCATGTGTTTTCCCTTTGGATCGTGCATAAACTGACTGACAACACTAACAGCATAAGCTAGGTCTGGTCTAGTATGGGCCAGATATATCAATTTCCCAACTAGCCGTTGATATTGTCCTTTATCAACTGGAGGACTCTCTTCTTCATAGCCCATCTTGTGATTCTGCTCAATAGGAGTATTAGAGGGTTTACACCCGAGCTTTCCTGCTTCTTTGAGAAGATCAAGAACATATTTCCTCTGGCTGATAAAAATTCCTTTGCTTGAATGAGCTACTTCTATCCCTAGGAAATATCTCAGTTTCCCAAGGTCTTTGATTTCAAACTCAGAGGCAAGCCGTGTTTGCAGAATCTGTCTCTCCACAAAATCATCACCTGTGATAATAATATCATCAACATATACAAGGAGCACAGTAAGCTTCCCATTTTGGGAGTGCTTGAAGAAAAGAGTGTGATCTCCTTGGTTCTGTCTGTATCCTAAGGTCATCATAACCTTAGTAAATCTTCCAAACCAAGCACGAGGTGACTGCTTCAATCCATACAAGGCCTTTTTTAATCTACAAACTTTATTTTCCCCCTTCACAGAATCAAAACCAGGCGGGATTTCCATGTAGACTTCTTCTTCTAACTCACCATTGAGGAAAACATTCTTCACATCAAATTGATTTATATCCCAATTGTAATGGGCAGCAAGGGATAACAAGATTCTCACTGTATTCATCTTTGCAACTGGAGCAAAGGTTTCTTCATAATCAATGCCATAGGTTTGAGTGTAACCTTTGGCCACTAATCGAGCCTTATATCTCTCAAGAGTGCCATCAGAATTATATTTCAGGGCATAAACCCATCTGCACCCTACCGCTTTCTTTCCGTTGGGTCTATCAATAATCTCCCATGTTTTATTTTCTCCAAAGCATTCATCTCCTCTTGCATGGCTTGAGCCCAATTCCTATCTTTCAAGGCTTCATGTACTGATTTTGGGATTGTACTAGAATCTAGTGCTGAAACAAAGCTTTTGTGCTGCACAGAAAGATTAGCAGAGGAAACAAAGTGGGAGATAGGGTATTGAGTACAAGAGAGACATGAGGAACAAGTTTTCTTGTGACAAGATCTTTTTCCTTTTCTAAGAGCAATAGGTAAGTCATCAGAAGTAGAAGCAATGGGTAAGTCATTAGAGATATCAGAAGAAATAGACAAATCATGAGAGGAAATAATATTAGAATCAGAAACAGGAGATTCAGGAGACTCAGAAGAAATAGGAGATTCAGGACTTACCAGTGGTTCAGACGATTGAGGTTGCTGGTGAGACAATATGGGTTGTATCTCAGGAGTATTTGAAGGTTCTGACACACCAGGAGCAGACACACTAGGAAGAGAGAAGATTGATCCAGACTCAAAGAAGGAAGGGGACGAGTCTTCTGAAGAACTATTCTCCCCCTGACGATGAGGACCCAGGAAATAAGATTCAGATTCTTGAAAGGTGACATCCATAGAAACAAAAAATTTTCGACTTGGTGGATGATAACACTTGTACCCTTTTTTATAAGGGTTATAACCAAGGAAGACACACTTAAGAGCCCTAGGATCCAACTTACTCTGATGTTGTTTATGAACATGGACAAAGGCAACACATCCAAACACTCTTGGTGGAAGGCTCTGCAATATGGGAACAGAAGGAAAGAAGGAAGTCATGGAATGAATAGGACTGATATTGTTAAGGACCCGTGAAGGTAAACGGTTGATCAAAAAAGTTGCAGCTAATACTGCTTCTCCCCAATAAGAACTAGGAACAGATGTCTGAAAAAGTAGTGCTCTAGCAACTTCAAGAAGATGACGATTTTTTCTTTCAGCAACCCCGTTTTGTTGAGGGGTATCAACACATGTGAGCTCATGAATCATACCTCTGTCTGAAATGAATTGTGACAGGCGTTGATTGACGTACTCAGTACCATTATCAGATCTAAGTCTTTTAATACCCTTACCAAACTGAGTCTCAACCATGTGATGAAACCGAATAAATATCTCTGGTACTTCAGACTTGTCTTTCATCAAGTATATCCATGTTATTCGAGTACAATCGTCAATAAAAGAAACAAACCACCTTGCACCTGAAACACTGTGCACTTTAGAAGGGCCCCAAACATCAGAATGGATAAGAGAAAAAGGTTCCCTGCTTTTAATAGTGCTAGAAGGAAATGACACTCGATGGTGTTTTGCAAATTCACAAACATCACAATGAAAGGTCTCAACCGACTTATTGAGAAACAGAAAGGGGAACATAGACTTCAAAAGACTAAATGGTGGATGCCCAAGACGCTTGTGATGGAGCCAAATCATAGACTCTGCAGTAGAAGGATGACGTGTCATTAATAACTAATTTTTGCTAGCATGGTCTGGAAGGAGATGATACAACCCATCCTGTTCATTAGCAACTCCAATTGTCTTCTTCGTGGTAAGATCCTGAATAAGACAATGAGAAGGAAAAAATGTGATAGAACAATTCAAATCAGTTGTAAGTTTTTGAGTGGAGATAAGATTAGTAGAAAGCTGAGGAACATAAAGAACGTTTTTAAGAAACAAGGAAGGTTGAATTTGAATGTTACCAGAACCAATAACTGATTTATGGGATCCATCAGCTACGGATATAGTATGACTACCAACAGTAGGATGATAAGAACAAAACAACTCAGTACGACAAGCCATATGATCAGTTGCACCAGAATCCAAAATCCATGAGGTTTTAAAATCAGTGCAAGAAGCAAGAAGATATATAGAACGTGTGCTCTTACCAGATAAGATCGAAGAACTATCATGCTTGGCCATTCTTTAACAAAAAAAGTTAACAACCAGCGATAAAATCAACCAAACAAAATATCAAATGACCTCTGATCAGAAAAATAATTACAGATCCAGACAGAAGACAAGAAGACGAGAAGAATGGTGGTGGTCCGGTCCAAAAACACGGCCGTACGCGCCTCCACGCGCCGGAGAAAGGAGCTGCGCGTGGGATTCACTCTCCGGGAAAGGGGCGGCGCGTGAGAGCGCGTGGATGGGCTTCGCTGGCTGAGATTTTTCTAGTGTGGTCGTCCAGTGAGCGCGCACCTGTCTGTGGGTGGTCGCGGTTGAAAAGTCGCCGGAAAGTGGTCCAAACAGTGAAGACAGATCTGATTGGAGGCGGTCGGAGGTGTTTCGGTCGTTTGTGGCGGAGGAACAATGCGTAGAACGATAGATCGGAGGAAAAATAAGGTCAACAATGGTCCCCTTGGTCCAAAAGGTCCCCGGAAAAATTTTCCGGTGGCGGCTGATGGCGGCAAGAGGCAAAGAAATTAGGGTTTTGTTAAAAAAGAAGATAATATGTGCGGAAGCAAAGCCCTCAGATCGAGAGCTCTGATACCAACTTGAAAAAGGGTATTCTAATATATTATAGAATTGTAAATAATGTGTACAAAGGGTTCTCTATTTATAGAGAATATTTGACCTACTTTTAACCTAATGGGCTTGGCCCAATACAACAATAAATGACTAAATAAAAACTAAATAATCAATATTATTTACAACAGTTTTCAACAATTACTTTTATTTTATTTTTCAACAAAGCTCATTTGTTATTGTTGCCTACCTTATAAGCTCCCAAATGTCGTTCTTGACGAATTTTGAGGAAAAAATTTATTGTTCTTGCTTCCTATATTTGCTTGCCATGACATTATAGGAAATTCTATGAATAAAAACTATTTTCATTATTGCAGGGGCATCTCTATATAGACACACAAATACAAGATAAACAATTAAACAACTAATGAATAAAAGGATGTGATCCGGATAAAATATAGGCCCAGTGACATACGAAGAAGCCCAAACCCATTAAAGATCCAAAGCAAAGCGCGATGGACAAACATCGCGCATAAGACGAGATGCCCTCACCGCGCTGGACGATACGTGATACCCATATCGCAGACAAAACTCCCTTAAGGAAGCTAACTTAAAGCCCAAGGCAATTCCACCGCGCCTTTATACCAATAAACGAAAGACAGCACCAGCTTGCCGCGACTCTACAACTGGACATTAGACAAGTTAAGGCTACTCAGGTCCTAGCACTGACCTGCAACCCAAGCCTGGCCACTCAGAGGCCAAGCCGCCTTGCTAAGGCGGCATCCTAAACATTATATAAGCAGAGGGTACAACACCAAGGTACGATCATCCTTTACATTAATAGCATACAAACTCCTGCCTCTGATACTGACTTAAGCATCAGAGTATCATCGCAGGTACCCCCATTCGGATCCAACGCGCTACAACAAAGGACAGAGACAAAGTAAGATCCAACCTCAACTCCAGGCTCAAGACCAAGAACAACAATCTATATCTCAACTATGTGTGATTTGGCTCGATACATATTGGCCAGCCCATATTGTATTTGGTCTGATCAGGATGAAAACAAATATTGTTTACATACTTCAAATACTATCTTATCCTTATCGCTAATATATAAATGTGAATTAAGAATCATTTTAACCTAAAAATTTAAGCTATTAGGTAAGATTACGTTGATGTGTTTTTTTATTGTACTTATATATTATCCACATTTTAAAATTTTATCATTATGTTAATTAACAAAATTGATTTTTGTTACTTTTTAAATCAAAATTCAACTTGACGTATAATATATATGTGTAAAAGTCATTTAGTTACAATCTTTATTAAAAACCATGATTAAATGAAAAAAAATAAGTTTATTAAGTAAAATGACATTCTTCTACTCAGGTTAATATTCAAAGCATAGTGCTTACCAAAAAAAAAAAAAAAATATTCAAAGCATAGCTGCTATATGCTGATGCATATTAAAATAAAAATATCTTGCATTAATTAATGCATTGAAAATATTCTCCACCTCGAGATTGAGCCCAATATACAAGGACAACTAGGGATTTTTAGCATAGTTATTAAAATCGGACCGACTCAATCAGGTCGACTCGGGAATCAATAAATCGGTCATATAATCGATTCGGTTGAAGCAACGGATCGGCCATACATCAGAACCGGTGCGACCTGGTCCGACCTTGCCGATTTTCAAAAAAATCGGTGACCCGGCTCGATTCAAAAAAAAAAAAAAAAGTTCCAAATTTTTTTTTCAATAAAAATCATAATAGCCATATTTAAATATTTTTTTGCTTATCGACTTACATAAGTTATATAACTACAACACTAATATTATCTCAATTATGTATTATGCATAAAATTTTGAATTAATTTATAGTTAGAGATGTCGTTTTCTGAACCTAAAGCTCCGTATCACGATAAATATATTTTTGTTTGATTTTTTATTTGATAATAATATGTGATTTATTATTTTTGGTATTAAAATATTTGAAATTTTTATCATTTTTTCTAGATATTTGAGTATGTTTATAAATTTTTAATATAAATTATAAAATTACATATAATTATCGAGTCATGTGATTGAATCAGTGACCCAGTATCTCGATCGGGTCAATGACCAGACCGTTTTTAATAACATTAATTTTGACCATTGTGTCGTATCTTAAAAAACAAAAAATTGTGAGAATGTCACGTCAACAAAAAAAAATTTGTGAAAATTTCACAATGGCAAACCCTTTGTGATTTGATATGCCACGTGACATTTCCTGGGGCACCAAACTACAAATAGTGGTAACCAGTTTGATGGTCAAATTCTCTCAGCTTCAGGTGCACGTGGTTGACAACCTGAAACTCATTATCAATGGCAAGGAGTTTTAATGTGACATGTTAGACAAGAACTCCTTGCCACTTACAGCGCGTTTCATGCTACCTGACACACGTCGTACATCGCCAGTACTGCTAGCAGTTCAGCTTTTGTTAAAAAAGGCAACCTTAGTCCCCTATTCACAACATCCTTCTATTGAAATTCTACAGGCTCTCATTTCTTTGGTTTAGTCTGGTTGTATTCTTTGGACTAATCTGGTTGTATTCTTTGGACTAGTATGAGCTCTATAAGTCATTTATTTTAGAGAAAACACTTTTTTTTTTCTTTCCTCGTAATATCTATGAAATTTTTTTTAGTCCCTGACAATAAAAAAGGACCAATACAGTATCTAAAAAGGGCCACGTTAGTGACGGAGGAGTTGACATAAGGACTAACGTGACCCTTTTTTTATAATTTTAGGAACCAATTTAGTCCTTTTTTATTGCTATGGACTAAAAAGAGTTTCGTAGATATTGCCAGGTACCAATGCGTTCTCCATCTTCCTCTCTCTGTTTAACACACATATATATAAAAGGGTATCCTGGAGCATGCATGTTCTATACTGATGATGCATCCTTTCAAGTTTCATATGTTGTAATTTATTATTATAGAGTACGGCTTGCTCTTGAAAGATCGCTAAGACAGAAAGTTGGATGGCAGAAACTCATAAAAAGAGGAATGGATACACTGAAGAAGCCACAATACCAGGTCTTAATTCTTGTAACAAAAATTTGTAATTGCGTTGCATAAATAAATGATTGGGCTTGATGGTCTTGCTTCTATTTCAGTTGTGTTATGTTGATCCTGGAATTGCTAGTGAAGAGGAGATGAAAAAACTCAAGACAATTGATAGTGTCTTCCTTGAATTTTAGACAGCCTTGTACAGTGCTTTGCTATGCCCAGGTACTATCTTGTAATTTTCATGTTATTGAATTATTGATGCTTTTCATAGTTACAAATACCACGTCTGTATAAAATTATTGTCATGAACCAACTCCCCCAAAAGTTTAAGTTATTGAACGAAGACACATAAATGATTTTATTACATCATCTCTAACATATTGATATCATATTCAATGCATCCCTTCACACAAGAGCTCTTTGAGCGTGATACGTGGACAATGCACAGACCCACCTACCTTATGCTGAAATTCAACCTTTTATTAGAATAATAGGGGTGGCAAAGATTGAATTCTAGACCCCTTGGTTATAGAGGCTCTAAAACTATATCACAAACCAACTGTCTCAAAGGTTTAAGCTGTTGGGTGAAGGCATGTGAATGGTTTTATTATATTTCTAACATATTTATATTATGGGTTTATCATCTATCATTTAACATGATCACAAAAAATTTCCTACACACACAACATTTTGTGGAACCCGCAGCAAAAAAAAAAAAATTCGGCACGCAAATCGAATCTCTATAAAATAAAATAATCACTTTTCTTACAACATAACTCTTATAAAACCCTTATATTATATGTAACAAATGTCAACCTATGATGTCTCTTCAAAGCTCTGTAACCTGAATAACCTTGAATAAAGTCCTACCTCTGCAGTTATTAGGGTTGAGTGGGAGCCCATCTCTACAATTTTACCTTTATCCATGACGATTATGGTATCTGAGTTTATTACGGTGGAAAGCCTATGAGCTACTGTAATCTGGGTGGTTCTTGAACACAAGGCACTGATTGCTTTTAAAGCATTTACAATAACTCTTTCAGACTCAGCATCAAGAGCACTTGTTGCTTCATCGAGGAGTAATATTGCGGGCTTCTTTAGTAAGGTTCTGGCAATGGCTATTCTCTGCTTTTGTCCTCCTGAAAGCTGGCAGCCTTTCTCTCCAACAACAGTGTTATATCCATTTGGAAGGTTACTTACAAATTCATGTATGTTTGCTTCTCTGGCAACCTCCACTATTTCACTTTCAGAAGCCCCATCATTGCCATAGCAAATGTTGTCTCTAATTGAACAATTAAATAGCAGTGGTTCTTGTTGTACCAGCCCTATTTGTGCCCTCAACCATCTTAGATTATATCTCCGTATGTCTTTCCCATCAATTAACACCTTTCCCATGCCTGGATCGTAAAATCTTAGTAAAAGAGCCAAAACAGAAGATTTTCCAGCACCACTTGGTCCTACAAAAGCCACCTTCAATCCAGCTTCAATTTGTAAACTGAACTTGTCAAGAACAGTGACCTCCGGTCTTGAAGGGTAGTTGAATTTTACATTTTGAAATTCAATATTTCCTTGGATCCTCTCAGGTTGGGAATCATCCGGTGTATCCGGTTCAATTTCAGTTTTACGGTCAAGGGTTTTGAATGCCGGGGTTAGTATATTGATAGCTGAGATGACAGTTGGGATCAGTGTGTATAATTCTGTGATAGAAGGAACTGTGATAGAGAAAATTTGGTATGATCTTATTCCATTTTCAAAGGTGGCTTGACGTCTTTCAACTAGAATTGTTGTGTACCACAAAGCAATAGCATGAGCAATGTTCCACAAGCAAAGGGAGAAGCCTTGAATGATTCCATATTTGATACTTTCTTTCCTGTACATTTTCTTTGGAATTTCCAGAGATGTTTTGGCTTTCTGAAGTACTTGTTCTTCATGACAAAATGATGCAATAGTCCTTATGTTGGTTGCGGACTCAGATGCAAGAGCAACAAGCTCAGAATGTGCAGCAGAGTAGTCACCTGAAAATCCTTTGGCAGACTTGGCTTGAATGAGACCACCTATGAAGTGGCAGGGCATCACAGCCCAAGCTACCAAACTCATTCTCCAGTTGACAACCATACTGACTACTGTTGCTATCAGTATGGAGGAAACACATTGCACAATCATGGACATTCGATCAGCAATAATGGTTTTGACCATGGCAGTGTCACTGATAATGCGTGAAGTTAATGAACCAACACTGTTCTCAGATTTGTCAAACCAGCCTACTTCATTACGAAGCACTCCTGTAACAGTTGAAAGGATTATTTACTAGTGTTTGTTAAATCATACTGGGATTTTATCTATATGATGCATTGTTTTATTAGGCTTTTTAGCTTATGCCTTATTTTTTATCCTGGAACGAGAATTTAGGTGAATATGCAGAAATTCTAATTTGGGAAATCTGATACCTGAGTAGAGAGCTCGTCTGAGATTTGACATGGCCTTTTCTCCAACCACTCCAAAGAAGTAATGCTGGACGGTATGACTGAATAATGAAAGCAACCCTATTGCTGAGAAGATGGCTGAATAAAACCCAACTTTCCTTTTTGCATCTTCTTCAAAGTATGCTACTCCAATGGTGATGATGTAGAATCCAAAAACTGGTTTTGAGATGCCAGAGAAAGCTGCTGCAAAAGAACCAATAGCAATCTTCGCCAGCTCCCTCTTTTTTAAATCAAAACAAATTCTGAAAAATGTATTTCTTTTTGTTGTGCTTTTCTTGTTCTGTTCCTTTTGCACAGAATGCTCATTGAGATTTCTTTGGACCTCTCTCTGATTCTCTGGTAGTGGTCTAGTTTCATCAGGAAAATCTTGTTGGCGGGCACTTTTATTTTTGGAAATTGTAGTTCTATCCAGTTAACATTTAAAGCTGGTTAGAGTTCTTCCCCCACACCTTTTGCTTCGTGAAATACTTAAAAAAGTGAACACTGAATGGCTAATTACCTGGATTCAGGAACTGGTTCAAGGTTTTGCATGCTGAATAATGCACTATAGAATGCGCTAGTGTCTAGCAAACTCTGGTGTGTTCCTGTCTCTACAACTTGTCCATTCTCTAATACAGCAATAATATCTGCATTTACAACTGTTGAGAGCCTGTGTGCAATCAAGATGACAGTCCTTCCCTGCATGGCTGTCTCAAGTGCTTCTTGAACCAGCTTTTCAGACTCTGAATCAAGGGCACTAGTGGCCTCATCAAGCAAGAGGATGGGAGGATTTTTCAGAATGGCTCTTGCTATTGCAATTCTCTGTTTTTGACCTCCTGATAATTGGACACCCCTTTGTCCTACCTGGCAATCATTTGAAAGAAGTATGTTAAAAAATTTAATTTGTATTTAGGATTAATATTTGAAAGTGAGTTTAGAAAAATAAAATTTGTTATCATATAGTAGAATTATTTTTTAAAGGGGGCGAACCGGAGCAGTGGTAAAACTGTTCCTTTATGATTGAAAGGTCATGAGTTCGAATTCAGGAAACAGCCCCTTTGCAATTATGTAAGAGTAAGGCTGCGTACAAGGATTTCCTCCACCCCACACCCGCTAGTCGGGTTTAACGGGGAGTGGTTATAGTAGAATTATTTTTGAAATGTGACTTCAGGTATGTTTTTAAAAATTGTGAGTTTTACACTTAAAAAATCAATTTCACTTTTTTGGGTCTTGAAATTTGGCTTTGTATTTCTTATTTACTTCCTGATCTTCCTCCTTCCATCCTTATTTTTAGTTATATGGCATTAAATTAGAGAAGGATCAGAATACAAATAATGTAAATTAATACAATAAAAGGAAAATAAAAAAAGACGTAATTAAGCTAAAAAGATGAAATACTAGATTAAGTAGCTCACCTCTGTTAGGTACTGATTAGGCAGCTGTGATACGAAAGAGTGTGCATTTGACATTACCGCTGCCTTTTGTATCTCTTGATCATCTGCGTCCATTTTCCCCACCTTCAAGTTATCCTTGATGGTGCCTGCAAAGAGTGATGGTTCTTGGGAAACTGTCCCTATATTGCTTCGAAGGAACTTCAAATCAAGATCCTTGATATTGAGATTATCAATAAAAATTTCTCCTGGAATATATTAAACAATGTTAGGCTTGGCGCCACACTGTTTGGCATTCAAGATCATACAATACTGTGTAACGTAGAGTTTTTTTAATTACTATTCAATCTTATGTTTATAGCTCATTTAATGAGTTTGACCATGTTGACAATTATATGTTGTGTTATATTATTTAAGTGACCATGAGATAATCCTAACTATATAAGAGTGAATTAATGGTGAAAAGAGAAGAACGAGAAAAAATATTAGAATACGAAGTTACAAAATTATCACGGTTGATTTGCTCATTGATGGTTAAGATGCCCTCACAATAATGTTAAATAACTCACGAGAGGATTCATTTCCTAAATTCATTAACTGATGTATTATTACTTTCGAAAGAAAAAATTAACTGATGTATTATTGTCATACAAGGTGTACCTGTATTTATTTAATATATTTGCTTGGATTAATATAGTTTTTTTCTGGTAAGAATTAAGCACATCAGCATTTTATCATATGATAAAATACAGAAATAAAAGAAAATTTGGAAAACAATTCAAACTAACCTCTGGAGGGGTCATAAAATCTGGTAACGAGGGAAATGACAGTGCTCTTTCCACACCCGCTGCTACCAACTAGTGCTACTGTCTTTCCTGCTGGAATTGACAAGGACAGTCCTTGAAGGATAGGTTTCTCTGGCCTTGATGGGTAGGAAAAGTGAACATCTCTTAGGTCAATGTAACCTTTAATCTCCCCAGGCATATCCCCTTTTGATTCATTATTTATTAGTGGCTTTCTTTGGATCACTTGGAAAACCTCATATCCTGCAGCTTTTGCCTGATTGAATATTTGCATGTCTGGTGCTGCATAAGTGAGAGATCTGCAATTGACATGGAGAGTTAATTTTGTTACTCCACTATTAACCTCTTCCTACATTCCAAACAAGCCTGAAGGTTATATAGTGTACTAGCTTCCTTACATGGCACCAAAGAGAATGCTCATCACTGCAGTTATTATGTTTCCCCCCTTTGCACTTCCAGCTACGACCACAACAGCTCCAACCCATACAATAACAGCCCAAGAACAGAGACTCACAGTTTGAAACATCCCTATTCCAACTCCCTTCACAAGTGCCTCCCCTTTGCTTATGACAAACTGTTTGTCCATGTTCTCTGTGAAGTCTTTCATTGCAGAGCTCTCTCCAACAAAAGCATATACTGTTTTTATATGTGATAGTGTCTGAGATATCAATATCAGAGGTTGTTAAAATAGGCTGAGACTTATGTTGATTAAGTTATGTCACATAAAAGTTATGTCACAGTTATGTGACATAAGAAGTAATTGAAGGCTGGACCTATATATATGTATATACTCATACCTGTTCTATCATAGATGTAGCTTCAGAATGGTAAAGCATTTTGGTGGTTGATATGGTGTTCATTTTCTTGGAGTATGTTGCCCCAATTATAAGAATAAGCGGGACAACCACTAAACACAGAAGCGCCACTTCCCAACAGCTTATGGTAGCAATCACAATTCCAGCAAAGAAAGTAGCACAACTTGAGGTGAAGTGACCCAACTGTGAGTATAAAATACACTTTGAGGTTCAGTCATAAAATGTTGTGAAGGAAGAGGGAAGAAGGGTGAACGTGATCATGATTAATTTGCTGACCTTCTCACCAATGGCATCTTGAATGACACTCATGTGCTTGCTTATTCCACTGATGACTTTTCCACTTGTTAATTCTGTATCAAAAGCCCCTACCTCTTGGCTGAGGATTGCTTTTATATAAGCTAATCTTAGGCGTAATAACTGTCTTTCACTTGCATACATCCAACAACCAATCTCTGCGTAAGTTTAATCGTGATCAGGGCAAAGAACGTTCGTAAATCCCCAAGCTTAATTAACAGAGGACTACGAACCTCGAATATTTCTAACACAAGTAGATATGTAAACAAACATATACATTAGATACTCGGAAAAATATTTGTCATTTCAAATGACATAACTTATGTCATTTTACTCTCACAAAGAGATGAAACTCACCTTTTTATTTATTTTTTGTCCATTCTCTCTCTTTCCATGATCTATCTTTTTCTTTCACTTAAAGTAACACAATTTATATCATTTAAAATGACATACACTTTTTCTTTAGATAGTTTGCTAGTAACATATTTTTATTTTTATCTTGCATGTATCTTTCATGGAAGACAAACTAGTTCGGGGCAGATCCAGGTTTAAGGCTTTAAACCCTTTTCAAAGATGATATTGAGGAGGATCAAATACATGCTTTTATCCCTTAACTCACATACGCCAACTGAACTATCATCATTTAGTAGTAATATATTTCTTTGACGAGGAGGGTTATATTTATATTTTTTTTTTTTTACAAACTATACTATGAACTCCTGGAAGTACACTAGGTTACAGTATGTACTTCTGTAAATACATAGTGTAATTTACAAAAATTTATAAAAATTTTTGTAAACGGATCATTCTCTTTCTTTGACATCCTTAAAATTGAGATGTGTACTTAATGGAATAAAAAAACAAACTTTTAATTGTTTGATGATAAAATTAAAAAAGTAAACTATTATATATATATATGCATGATTTATTATGTAAATACTTGTATGATATAAAATATTACATTCTTATCTTATTTTTTTATCAAAGTTAAAATTATTATAGACTTTCCTTACTAAAATTAATTGGTTTAAAAGATGAAAAAATAAACTCAAATTGTCTCTATATAAGCACTGGATTACTACAAAATCAACTTGACATATGCACGAAAGAAAAAACATACCAAGTATCCCAGCAGGAAATATGGCGATGGCCATGTACCACACATATGGAACAACCTGAACCCAACAAGAACAACAATCGTATATTAATCTATTCAAATCAAACTAAGTTCTACTGGCAAATAAATTTGAGCAATTCAATGGTCTCTCTTACAAGGCGTGCGGTCCCGTGACTATCCAAATCCTTTTTCAAACAGTATTTAGAGTGGGTTTGATTTATTTATTTTTATTACTAATTATAAAAATATCATCCTATTGTTATTTTAATTTACAGAAAAATAGTAAAAATATAATCAGATGATCAAAATCAAATTAAGAAACCGAACTAGTGCGTAGTCACATGCATAAAGTAAGAAAAAGTTGCTGCCGTATACCATTTAATTTAACATGAGAGACAATTAATATAAAATACTCCATAACATCTCCTTGCTAGTAAATATTGACAGTAGTGGTTAGTACTGAACACTCCTAAAAGAACTCATGTTGCATGAAAAATAAGAAGTGAATAGAATAAATACAAATAAGTGGAACATTTTTTCCCTAACTTTAATAATTAGAGAACTCTTATATTTATAAATTTTTTATTTTCAAATTTTTATGATGTCAACTATATATTTCGAGTAGTACACACTTAAATGTTCATACTTCCTTGAATACATAATTGAGTTTATAAACAAAAAATTTGTAAATATAATTTAAAATATTCTGCAAACACGTAAGAATTTTTTGTATATGTAAGTGCTGTAGATACCTTTTTAAGAGCTTGAACCATGGCATCTGCGTCTGTAATATTGTTCCCAAAAGCATTAAGAGCTTTTCCCAACAAAAGATAGCCAACAGGAAGGGCCATGCCATGCACAATCGAACCTATAGTTCCCAAACCCATAAGAGTCCAGTCTACTAAGTCAGCATAGCTCAAGAGTTTGAAGAATGGCAATGCTCTGACAACGTTCTTGTTCGGTTCATCACGGCCATTTTCTTCTGTCATATCCCCCATTTCCACTACCTTTTGTTGTTTGCTGGGAGCCGTTATGACGAACACTGCATTAATGAAATCGGATGAGAGATACGCTGACTGAATATATAGACACGTTTTCAATTGTGCATGATTCGAATGTGGCAAGAATATGCCTTAAGAGATTAATTTCTGCTGAGATATATAAAAATATTAATGTAGTCTTACCCAACAGCTTAAGTTTTTAGGTTGAATTGGTTCTACAGAGCCTCGGTGTACCGGAGTGGGCTCTTGTGTGAGGGGGCGTGTTGAGATATATAAGTTATTGGGTTGAATTGGTTCTTTACATAATATCACGGCCTCGGTGTACCGGGTTCGATTCTCACCACCCCCACTTTCTGGAATTTTCTAACACAGGTAGGTGGGTCTGTGCATTGTCCACCCTTCAAGTCCAGTGGGCTCTCGTGTGAGGGCAATGGTAGACCTATATATGTGTAAGTGTGTGCAAGTGCACACACAAATTTTTTGGAAAAAGAAAAAGAATAAAATATATTTTGGATCATCAACAAAAATTACGGGATCCAATTTAATCTCTTAAAAAAAACCATCTCGTGATCCCTCTAAATTCCAAAATAGACCCATGTTAGTTCTTTTGAGAGACTAATATGGGTCTTTTTGAATTTCAGAGAGACCACGATTTTGATTATCTGGGTCTATTTTTGAATTCTGAGGAACCACGAGTCGACTTTTTTTTTCCTAAGGGATTAAATTGGGGCTTGTAATTTTTGTTGAGGACCCAAAATGTTCTATTGTAACAGTTTAGTTGACTCTTAATTATTATTTTTTATGTTAAGTTAAAGTTTTCTTTTCTTTTCTTGTTTATATTCTTTTGTATTTTAATATATTTAAATTTTTATTCTTTTATTCTAAGTGTGCAGACATAAATAAAATTTTCTAGTCCGCCATTGTGTGAGGGGCGTGTGAGAGAATAATATAAACCATTAAAAAGCCATCACCCACCAGCTTAAGCTTTTGGGTTGAATTGGTTCTTTAAATGGTATCAGAGCCTCGGTGTACCAGGTTTGATCTTCACTGCCCCCCACTTTCTTTCTAGTGGAATTTCTTTCTTCGCACAGGTAGGTGGCTCTCCTGTGAGGTGTTGAGATATATAAAATTATTAATGTAGCCTCACTCAATATATTAAGCTTTTGGGTTGAATTGATTCTTTTACACTTTCAATTTAAAGAATAGTAAGACATGCATAAATTTACCGTACCGATGTGCCCAAAATTGTTTTCTTATTGCAACCGGATCCGGATAAAATATAGGCTCAATCAAAGCCCCATAAGGAAAGCCCAAGCCCTTCCGAAGCACAAGGAACAAGCATTGACGCGATGCCCACATCGCGGCGTCCCAGACGCGATATCCCCATCGCGACATACAGGACGCGATGGTCTCATCGCGGCACACAAGACTCGATTCTCATATCGCGCATGAAACCTTCTAAGAGAGGTAAACGTAAGGCTCAAGGTAACTCGCCGCACCTTAGCTCCAGTAAACAACGAACAGCTCCAGCTTGCTTCAAATCTACTACTAGACCCTCTGGAAGATAAGGCTATATAGGTCCCCTAAATAACTTGCAGCCCATGGCTGGCAACTCAGAAGCCAAGCCGCCTTAACTAAGGCGGCATCCCAGTTACTATATAAACACACGATATACCACCAAGGTACGATCATTCTTTACTTTAACAAGATAACACACCTGCCTCTGATACTAACTTAAGCATCAGAGTGTTTTCGCAGGTACCCCAATTTGGAGCAACGTGCCAACGTGAAGGACAAAGCTCAAGATCAGTCCGACAGCAATACTAGGCCCAGGCCAACAACAACGTAAGGTGATTCAACCGTGTGTGATTGGGCTCAATACATATAGGCCAGTCCATACTGTATTTGGTCCGATTACAACCCATTTGATTAAATAGAATTATCTAGACGCAAAATGATTTGCTATCCTTTTTTCTTTACATTTTTTTCTTTCTTTCTTTTTTATGGACTTTTGCACGATTTCTATAGCACAAAATCACGTACATGTCATTACTGATGTATGCTTACAATCTAAAGACCTCAAATTCTATAATATGGCATGTAATCCGATTACGAAACAAAAGTATTCAAAGATGTTTAGGATAATATTTTTGTTTTTCTGGGGAATATAAAAATACGTACGTGGACATGCAAACGGTGAGTTCTTATAAATTATAATTCCAAGGTTTCTACGGGATTTTTTTAGGTTATGGTTGTAGGTTAGAGGTAATTATTCCGTTTATCTTGTGTCGTTTTCACTTAATTAGGTGGTGCGGCTAAATACGATTCAACTTGATGAAAAACTATATATGGACAGTTGTAAGGAAATCATAGGATATAACAAACAAGCAAAATGAAGTTTAATATAATAATAATAAGCAATTTGCACCACTTTATAATTGTTAACAATATTTACTTTACATCTTATAACTTACTGGAGGCACAGTGGATACCTATAAAAAAATATTATTATTAAATTAATGCATTTTTAAAATTATTTTCCTAACTAATGCAATAAGTCCCGCAAATGACAAATACGGATCATATATGATCGATATATCTAATTATTAGGTTATATTTAATTAATAGTCATGATTCTAGCTATTTATATTTATTTTGCGAGAGGCTACGTTTCAATCCCGTTGTTAAAGATTATGACAGTTGGAATAAAATCATAGGGTATGTCGCAACGGAGGAAAATGAAGTTTAACATTTAGTGTGCGGTTGTCGTATTATTCTGCTACTATGAGACGTGTTGTTCAACTAGGCTTTCTCTTTACTCGCACAAATAAAAAAATGATAATAACATGTTATGTAATATTATATTTATCAAACTCAGATAAAGCCCATGCGATTGATTCTTTTATACCTACATAGGTATGATGAATTTTTTTTTTAATTTTTTATAGCGACCTTTTTGAAGCGAGTCGATTTCCGATATTCTTACAAACTTTAACTCTTTGAATTACCTATAAAACTAATTTCGAATTGGGACTTAATCACAATTACAACTCCACATTTCTTCTCAAAAATATATTTGGTGGGAATCCAAGTCAAGTTACCTCCCCAACTATTTGAACCCAGATATGATCAAACTTTATCCTCTTCTTATGTTAAAAAAAAAAACTCTATCATCTTCGCATGGCCACACTCGAGAGTATATAGATTATACACTCCATTATGGCCATTTTACTGGGAACTAAATTATGTACAAGTAGCACCATCTGAACTCCTCGTTAAGATTAGCTCATTAATTTCATCTTCTGCCACTTTGGAGGCTAACATATTCTTTACCATTATTCTTGCATCATTAAAGTCTAAAGCTGAACTTTTCGGATATTGTTAATAATTTAAGTTAAGATTGAGTGTTTTTTCAATCGTACTAAATGAAATTTAATTTAGATATGTTCTCTATATTTAATTCTAAAATAAAAAAATAGTTATAATTTTAAATTTTTAATTACACAACAGGCCTCATCAAAATAGTTTTTTTTTTATGTACCAAAAAAAAAATAGATTTTTTTCTTCTTCTGAAAATTAAAAATTATTTTTTAAAACAGATTTCAAGCAGTCCTTTATTCTTTATAGATAAAAGTCCAGTTACACCCTTATATTTTATTTTTCTTATCAATTACCTCCTGTGATTTTATTCCATCCAAATCCGTTTTTATTACCGTTAATAATTAAACTAACTTGACCATTTTATCTCTATTTTACTTGTTATAATTAATATGATATAAAAATTTTGGACACCAGCGATAAATAAGCAAAATTTAGGTTCATTATAAAATTTCAAAGGTTTTACTGAATGAACAGAACATTCCTAAAAAATTATTTACAGAAAAATTTTATCATTCGAAATTTTGAATATAATCACTTTTTAAACAAAGCAATCTTTCTTTTATTATTCGTGAACCGATCCCCGATTGTTTCTATTCTTTTTATGTTATGATAATAATACTATTTATATGTTATTTATATTATTTTTTATAATTTTATACAATATTTTTAGGTAATAGTATATATATATACATATATATCAATTTTTTTTTTTTTTTGAATATAAAAAGCATAAGAAATCGTATAAAAAATATAATATATATGAATCTTTTCTTTTATTATTTTCTTATAACATTTTTTTATTTTTAAATATAAAAATCATATAAAAAATATGATATATATGAATCATTTCTCAGAATATATTATTAATATTGAATTATATAGATAAAAAGAGAAAGATAAAATAGGCCTTACACTACAAAAATTCAGGCATTTTGTGGAGGTCATATTTTCATATTGTGGAGGTTTTTGACCCCCACAAAAGACATTTGTGGCATTCACCCAAACCCCCAGTTCTGCTTTCGCCACAACATAGTTTGTGGGGGTTTTTTGTGCAGTGCCACAAATTTGTTGGAATAAATTTTGGAGGTTCTAGACCCCCACAAATGTTACACTTTCTGGAGGTTCTAAACCCCCACAATATTTGTCACTTCGTAGAAGGCATAGACCTCCACAACATGTTTATTTTATTTAAAAAAAAAAAACAGACCTTACGAGAGGTTTATTATGTTAATTTTAGTGAAAAATAATATGTCAATTTTAGTTACGTGCACATGCTTTTTTGTATGTTAACATTTCAATGCAATATTATTCCATGCCACTCCTCTTCTTCATATCTATCACAAACACTCTTGTTAAACATGGTTTCTTTCCTCAGCAAATTGAATGCCGCAAAGTTTATGTCATCCATTTTGCAGGGAACTGGATCAGTAGGTACTTAATGAAAAGAGACACAAGAGGAATTGGCCCAGAAAACTTCTGGATTTTCTGTATTATATATGAAAAAGAAAGACAAGTACAACATTGAATTCATGTAAAAGAAAAGACACTGAAGAATATGAACAGGAAAAGCTCTAGATACAGAAAATGAATCAACTTTAAAAGAAGAAAATAATATCAGCACTTTCGAATGGTGCTGTTCTCTCACAATTGATAAGCCCAAAATGCCTAAAATGCCCAAATTCCAACCTCCTCTTCTGAACCTCTTTTCTCTCTATTTATGCAACGTGCCCCTGTAATCAACACAAAACATTATAAAATTAACTAAAATTAACATATAAAAAAAATGTGCACGTAACTAAAAAATGACCCCCACAAAACATTATATATGTTTATTATGTTATTAGATATGTATTCTGAAATTTTTAAATCAACACAAGCAGCCTTAGGCCTTACCAATGTGATATCAATTAATAATTCATGTAGTTTGAATGGTAGGCATTTTGTTTTGGGTCATATCTTGTTACCATATGAAATGTACATGAATCACCAATACTTAATCAGCAACAAAATCAAATTAATGGAATTCTCACATGAAAAGGAAGAAACGTAAAGAGAAGAACCTGATAAGCTGAGGTTGATACACCAATTGGTTAGAGATGCCACCGCTCTGATAATTGGTGCTAGTATTCTTTTTAGAGATGCCACCGCGCGCTTTCACCTTTGTTACTGTAATTGCCTGAACGAATCCAACTTAAGCTTGACTAAATAAGCCCAAACATTTAAAAAGGAATGAAAAAACCACATGTTCCTTGTATGTAGACAAGATTTTAGATGGGTATATATATATGTATAGTACTCAAGTCAGAGTGTAATGAATGTTTACAGGACCTGCTGCTCCATAGTTTTTGCCTCCCATGTCTTGCCTTGTTGAATCTCTCCCTCCAACCTAAAGTTACAAAAGAGTAACAGGGTTAAGTATGCATATATGTGATATGTAAATTATATTTCATAAACAATTATAAGACATCATTCACACAATTTCTGATTAATGGCATGCATACCTTACAAACTTCAGACCACATAATAGAGACTACAAGGATTTTACAAATTCATACTCAACAAGGTGCTTTCTTGCTCAAATACCATCATCTACTTCATCTTATGCAGAATTAATATGTATCATATGGTAAAAGAACAACTACAAAATGAAAAGGTTGTAGACTTTTAGTTATAATTAGTTGCCTAATTAGAACATTTTGACCATTAATGCACTCAATATTTATCATGTAATATGTACCATCTGCTAGAACAACTCCAATGAGAGGAGTAAGATAACAAGTGCCTTGCCAAATGCTGACATTTCTTGTAGCAGAGACATTTCCTTCATGTAGCTTGGTTGTAAGATAGGTAACAAGATTTGTTGCAATGCCAAAGAAAGCCAAACGTGCACAACATTCATTGCCTGTGATTTGCATGCATAAAGATGATATAAACAAAAATGGATTACTTAATATATAATAACAATGTAAAAGCATACCTAGGATAAAGGGACAAGCTCTCTAATTTCCCGTATTCTGCTTAAGAAAAGGCCGGCCTCTAAAGTCAACTGTGCCATCTCCTGTGTATTGTTTGTTATCTTCTTCCTTCAGAAAATAAATAAATAATCATATCACATAGCAAAACAACACTTTTATTTTTTATTTTTTCCTAAAGGTTCAAACGAGGAAGAAACAAAAAAAGGCAATAACAATCGGAAACATTTCCTTTTTTTCTCTAATATTGATTAAAAAAAGGGTAATTAATTTTGCTGACAATAAAGCAAATATGAGAAAATCACAAACTAAATCTCACAGATTGACATTAAAAACAGAGTTATGGACAATTGACTGAATAATATATCTGAATGTTAGCCTTAAAATCAAAGGCCAAAGAGTAAAGTGAAAGGCATAGCAATCATTTACATGAAACCATACACAGCATAATTCTATATTAACATTTCCAAGAATAGCTTGAATTGATCCCTCTCACAGTCCAATTTATCTCTTCATTATCAGAGTTGAAGAAGTATCCTTCACAAATTCATCTTCCACTTATTTCTATTTTAAAAATATCCAAACAATTATGATTTGGGGATGCTAGCAAACTGCATATAATAAAACGTAACCAGATTGGTATTAGTCCTTAATTATGTTGGTATAAAACGAAATGTTGGAATTTTTGGGTCAAACACAGTTGAATTTTGTTATTATGAATACATTTATGCTATGTCTCTTGTATACAAGTAACCAGCATCACAAGAAGATAGAATTTTTCATATAAGCAAACATAACAAGATTATGGAGAATGAGAAATGGAGTGAAAGGAATATTCAGTACGAAAGCTATTTTTTTCTGGTAAAACTGTCCTCCACCTTTCATGTGCTTAGCAGTAAGCAGGTCTTGAATTTTTAGATCCTAATATAGCTACTCTACCTTATAATGTAGAAGCTTCCAGCACATTTAGTTGACAAATGGATATCAAATGCAATGCGGTAGTGCAATCAAATCAACAAAAAGCCTATTATTCTCTAAAGACTAGTGGATTTTGACAATAAGCCTATAATAAAAAAGACACCATTTGATGATTTAGGAATTTATTTAAGAAAGAGACAATTGGCATCAATTCAAAAGAAAAAACCATAAAAACATGGATACAAAAATTAAATTAGTATGTATAAAAAAAATTAAATTAGCAACTCAGAGAACTCTATTTTTTTTAAATTTTTAATGAAACTAATAGTTTTTTTGCTTTTTCCAACATGAACAAGCTCCCTCTTAAGCACACATGAGTCCTGCATCAAGAAACACAACATACCTTTTACCAAAGCAATTTGTTATCATTGTTTATGAACAGCAATCAACACAATAAAATATTTAACTCCATTTATGTACAAGTTGACATGGACATTATTTTATAATAATTCCTCTCTCAAAAATTACGAAGCAGATTATTCGAGTTCCATTTAGAGAATTTAAGCATAAAAAAATTAGAAAATAAAATACGATAAATCAAAAAATAAATAGAAAAGCAAGTGCACCTCTTCAATTCCTTTTTCTTTAAGACACTCTGAGTTTCTCAACGACTTGATTTCTACAAGAGGCTCCCTTATCAGCAAGCGAGACATGAACCAAATTAACATGCTACCATTTGCTCAAATCCAGTTTTAAATTTTATCATAAGAAATCTAGATAAACAAATAAAAAATGCACTCTCAGTTTTATTATGCTCTTCAAACAAATTTGTATGTTTTTTAGTTCATCAAAATCATTGATGAGGAACTAATTTGTCTTACTAAATTGAAACAAAAATCAGTAGTTCGTAAAGATGAAAACGAAGCATTTGTTACCTGCTAGAATATAAAGAATGAAGAAGGAAAAATGAAGAGGCTACTATTCAATTGACAGAAGTAGCTTGCAATGAGCGAGAAGAACCCGAAATTGCAAGACCTGAAACTTTTAGGGAACAAATGAGGGAGCTTTTGGGGAGGAAAAGAGAGAGGGTGAGAGAGAACTCACCAGAAAGTGATTGAGAAAAATCAAAAGGGACAAGAATAAAGGCGCCAAAAAATTAATCAAAAAAAGTATCTTGTAACTTTTGTGGCATTTCAAATCTCCAGAATATTATACAACTCGCCAAAATATACTTTATTTTCTGGCGTTGAACAAACTGCTAGAAATTCGACAATTTACTAGCGTTTTTCTTGACCGCTAATAAAAAGCTCCCAGTAAACACATGTTTTTTTGTAGTGTTACTCTATGTATTGATGTTGGGGCTAATGCTTTTTTACCGCTATTGTTCTCTCATATGATACGTGTTATTTTTTATTGTCATAATCATGTAGACTCTGTCATTATTTTTATTTTTAAAGTCAGATTTTATTTTTGATAATCAAAACTCCAAACGGACAAGTTAGTTTAACCATGATAATTAAAATCTTAATTTATCACTTCGATTTTATGTTTTGACAATTTTTTTTACCAAAATGATTTTTTCAATATTTTAAATGATTTTATATTTTTATGTTATGATTTTATATTTTATAATTTTTTATCCTCTTTTAATTTTACGTAAATTTCAATTTTAACTATCTTGCTATTAACAATATTAAAGGTGGATTTGAATGAAAGAAAAATCACATACGAATAATTAATAAGAAAAAAAAAATATAAATGATAAAGGAGTAAACCATTTTATCATTTTTATGAACTTTTTCCTATTTTTTATCCATTGTCGTCGATAAAAAGTACTATATAGAAGTGGATAATAATAATAAAAAAGAAGAAGTAAAGCTTCCTAAATTACAAATGCAGAGAAGTAAACTTTGAGCAGCAAAGCTGAAAGGCCTTGTTTGAGTCAGTAGTGTTGTAGAAGATGGAGACTCTGAAAGCTGCCATTCCAGAAGCCCTTAAGCGAGTGATCGGAGAGAGCACTGTCGATGATCTTCGCAGCACATGTTCTTCTCTTCACCGCTTTTTGGTTCATTTCGAGCCATTTCAGAAGGTAAAACCTTCTCCCATTCCACTTGTTCTGACCAATCCCTAATTTCTTTTTCTGACTCTTTGGTGGTTCTTAGATGGTGGCCGAATTGGCGGACCCTAAGTATGCTCTTTGCGGTAAGAGTAAGGACGCTGCGTTGAAATCCAAGCAGCTTGGCAATCAGTACTTCTCCAACGCAAATTATGCGAAGGCTTTGTATTCCTATACTCAGGTCTTTTTTTTCGTCCTTTCAACTGTTTTCTCTTGTGGAAGTGTTTGAAATGTTCTTGCATTTTATTTATACCTTTTTGGTATCAAAAGAAAATTGTTTGTTCTAACTGCAATGACGTTCTTAAAAGTTAACGGGATGGAAATTTTTTAAGTCCGGTTCATGAAAATGGTAGCACTCAAGTCTAAACCGAAGAGTTCGCGTGATTAGGGATATTAATTTTTTATTCCATATTTGGTAGCATAGACTCATAGAGTGATAGAGTTGGACTTCGGGAGTGTAAATGGAGTCTGGGAATGATAAGCTTTCTGTTTTGGAACGGAGGGTTCTAATATTTATCTATCCATGTGCGTTAGGAAAAGTGGGAAAGGAGGTGAGACTGGCAAGGTCTTTTATATTAGTTGCTTGATAACAGGGGTTGAGTGGAAGGAAAAGACATCTTTCATATTTGGTTTGATGGAACGGGAATCAAAATAGGAATAAAAGTCGGATTGGATTAATGAAATGGAATGCAATGTTCATTCCTTTTTTTGTTTGGTATGGATAGGATCGGAAATGACAGAAACAACTTTTTTGTAAATATACAAAGGTAACCCTCATCTCTAACCTCTCTAGTCAGGATTTAATAGGGAGTGGACTGATGCAGAGAATTGGAAATGAGGGCAAGCCTTGGAGCAGCGGTAAGGTTGCTTCTTGTGACCGGAAGGTCACAGTTTTGAGCCTTGGAAATAGCCTCTTTGCAAAAATGATAGGCTAAGACTGTGTATAATCGACCCTCACCTCTACCCTTGCAAGTCGGGGAGTCTTGTATACTGGGTTTGGCCTTTTTTATGAATAGGATTGGAACTGGCAACTTCATTTTATTGGTATGTTATAATTGATAAAAAAAGACAAGAAAACATAAATTGCGATTTTTTAGGTTAAATAGGCTTGGCTAGGCCCGGTTTAGGACAACAAAAAATTTTGGGCTGGTCTAAGCTAAGTTTTTTGGGCTAGATGGGTTTGGCCTTTTCTTTACATCTACATTTTGGTAAAATGCAATGGAAATTCTATCACTTTTATGATGGAATGTCTACTCCCATCATTGTAGGGTTGTTCATTGCAAATATAATTACCTAACCAAACATGATGAGAATTCTATTCCCATCCATTCCATCCAACCAAACATGCCCTTAAACAGTTCACTCTTCTTTTTTACTATTTTAATTTATCCTAATATGAATCATTTTAAGTAAACCATAAGGGTAACACATGTCTATTGACTGAAATTGTGCTTTAGATTTTTTATTCTGATTTTATTTCAGTTTGAGGGAATCAAATTTGTTAAATCATGTTCTATCAAAAATAAAAATGTTAACATGAGGTACAACCCATCTGTACCTTTTCTTCTTATATCAAGTAAGTTTGAATATTTTGTCACTCATTTATTTATAAGTGTTCTTTTCTTCTTGTAATATGAGGTATAGGCATTGCGCAGGGCACCTTTAGAGGCTGGTAACATGGAAAATAATCTGGTGGCAATGTTGTATATCAACAGAGCTACTGTATTACATGTAAGTTCCATTCTAATGTTAGCCCTAAGCACACTCACATGCACTTTTTTTGAGATACAAAGCTTGATATTGGAGTAAAGTATTCATGCATATATGTTTCCTGCAGAAAATGAGTCTTTTAATAGAATGTTTGCGAGATTGCTCCCGAGCTCTTCAGATATGTCCAAGCTATGCAAAGGTGAAAATCAGCTTCAAATGTTACCTATTTTTCCTCCAAGTTTACCTGTTTCATGTAGTTACACAGCATTATAGAAACGGATGCAATTCTTGCATTTGTACCATGTTTGTTTTGTTATGTCCATTAAATGTTTATAGATTAAATTATTCGTGAGTGGTTAAATAAATATATTAGCTTCTTTTCTCAGTACTTTCTGATGGAAGTGTATATATATATTATGAGTTTAGTAATCAAAACAAAGCATTTAGTTTTCTTTGCCAATTTCCTCATTGAGATTTGTGCAAATTTATTGTGTATGTCTTGGGGTTTCACATACTAACATGATAATTCGAAGTAATGATTATTTGACATGCTTTGCTTCCTCATCCTAATTATCAGTCTCTGTTTGGTGCAAGTGAGAATTTTCAGGAATGTGTGCTTTAACGTTTGATGTAGGTGTCTGTCTATGATGCACCGACATTGACACGGGACACGACACGACACGCCGACACGTTAATTCTAAAAAATGTCATATTCTGACACGTTGGGACACATTTTGATATTACATAATATTTTTAATATATATAATATAATTTATATTTAATACATATACATAATAAGTCATATAATCAATCAAATATTCAAATTTTATAACATAAATATAAACAAAAATAATTTTTCGTACCTTGTTAATTTTTCATGTCAAATTTCATAACAGAGAAAAAATGATTTATAAATTATTTTTTCATATTTAGTTAATAAAATAAAATTTAGTTCTAAAAAAAAAAAAACGTGTCGCATGCATGTCGGAGTGTTGATCGCGTGTCGGAAAAATGTGTCGGAACGTGTCGAAGCGTTGACCGCGTGTCGAACACGGTCGGAACGTGTCGGTGTGCGACACACATTTTTTGAAAAAATGAGCGTGTCCGTGCATCTGAGGTGGCTGTGACAAAGAATGTGGATGCAAACTTGAATTCTAGTTTCTACTCTTCTTTTAATAATTTATTATTTTGACCTCAGGCATGGTACAGGAGAGGTAAGGTGAATGCATCATTGGGAAATTATAAAGATGCAATCTACGACCTAAATGTGGCTAAGAGTGTGGAGTCATCAATAGGTGGGAAGAGACAAATAGAAAGTGAGCTGAAAATTATTTTTGACCAATGCAAGAGCACAAGCACAGTAGTACAGCATAAGGAGAATAGCTTGAAGACAGTGGGTAAGAAGCTTTCCTTGTTAAGAACTTAAGCAGCAGAATCCAGTAACTACCTAGTTGGTCAGGGCTTTGTTGAGTGTCGTTCTGTTATGCTCATAGCACTAAAGTACGTTTAAAGTGACATCTTGCATTCTGAACTTATTATTTTTCACTTTGTGGAATTCTTATAATCTTTTGGTCTACTTATCTTCTTTTACATTTTGTGCTTTGTTCTGTCCTTAAGACACATGTCCATATTAATTTATTAATCTTGCAAACAGCAATAAATGTACCTCAATCCTTAAAGAAGTATGTTGAAAAGAAGATACAGAGACCAGCCTGTAGAAACTATTAATAGGGTTGCAAAGTGAGGATTGCAATATTTATATAGGTTTAGAGCCTGAAATATTGATTTAGGCTTGGAAACCTTTAAGGGAAAAGAGTTGCACAAAATCAAGGCCAAGAAAATAGTTTAAAAAGAAAAGACAAGAAACTGAAAGCACCTAGGGTTCAGTTATCAACTCCAAGAAATTTATCCAAGACACATTTGCCTTATAAAGTTAAACTACGCGGCTCAGCTGGTCTGGGGAAAACAAATCAGTGTTTTGGAGCAGATGTTGACATACACTTTTCCTTGAAAGCCCCCCGTTTCTATTTAAACATGTGGCTTTCTTCCTCTTTACCAACTGATTTTCTCTCCCTGGAAAGTCTTGAAAGAGTCACTGGCATTACCAATGAACATGACCTAACTTTATCTGTCTTATTCCCAGAACAAGATGTGTGCAAATGTTTGAGATGGGACTTGGCCTGTTCGTCCTTCATTTCTTATTCCCTCATGCTGTTGTTTGATTGAATTTTTTTATTGGGAAAAAAGATAAAAGGAAAAGAACATAAAGGTTGGATGCCTTTTGGAAACTGGCTGTTCAATACCTACCACAGTAGCATGAATGAGAAACAAGGACAGAGAGAAATTAAGGAAAAAAGAGAGGAAAAAATATACAACCCTTTTATGTTACTAAAACCGATATTCCTTTCTTGAGATCCTGCACTTTGTAGATTGATTGTAGTCCCTTCCTATTCACTAAAAAATTAAGCTTTGTTTTTCACAAATACAGAATTAGACAACTGAATTAATTCACATCACAAGCTTTAATTTAACCACATATTAAGCAGCTGCCTGTAGAGGTAACTAGAAGACTTCAATTAAAGATTTCTAATGTGTGAATCCTGTTTGGAAATGATTGTAGGTCACATTTAGATTTCCTTTTATTCAATGTTCTTTTACATCTGATGTATTTCATATGTAATTCTGCACCGTAGTATTATCCTTGTATATAATACTGAAAGAATTATTCTATTTTTCTCTCTTTTTTAGATAATAAGATGGTACAGTACATTTGTGGCAGGTGAGATGCCCCGAATAAAGCTACAGTGTGTCTCCATGCCTGATAAAGGAAGAGGCATGGTGTCCTCATGTGACATTTCACCAGGTTCTTTGGTTCATGCTGAAGAACCTTATGCTATGGTAAGAAACAATTGTTTTCTTAGTAATATCATGAAGTATCATTTTTTTTATTTGCCTGGTTTTAGCGATATTTATGACTTCATTCTGCTTGGATGATTCACAATTAGTTCTTTAATTATACTTTCTGGCTAAAATATACATGACCCCCTTCAACTTAGGCTTAGGTGCAATTTATCCATTCTGCTTCCAATTGAAGCAATCTACATATCCTAAACTTATATCATTGCCGTTGTGTAAACCTACGCATTCTGTTTACTATTCTGGTTAAATAGTTCATATTTCAAAGTTTGTTTGCACCAAATTAATATTGAGGCAAATTAGTGCTTGTCATTTATATTTGTAAAGAACCAATTCAACCCAAAAGCTTAAGCTATTGAGTGAGGCTACATTAATGATTTTATATATCTCAACAATATTATATATAAGAATTTACTTATAAATATTAGCTATTCTGTAAGTAAGTAAGGACATGATTTTTGTTGTCAATAGTTTATAAATATGAACTTTCAGTCTTCTTGAGGTCAATGGATAAATTGTTTTTTGGTTCTGTATATTTGTATTCCTTTAGGAGTACAGACTTATTTTGGCAAGTTAACTTCATAATTTTTTCCTTTTTTATTTCTTCCAGATAATATCAAAGCAATGCCGGGAAACCCATTGCCATTTTTGCTTGAATGAACTACCTGCTGATAGAGTTCCTTGTAGTTTGTGTTCAATACCATTTTATTGCTCCAACCAATGTCAAATACGGGCAGGCGGGCAAATGTTCAGGATTTATCCAGAAGAAAATGCCATTCTTAAAAATTTACCCAGTGATCTTGGAGAATATGCTGCTGAAGTTATTCAAGGCAATGATTCTGAACTAGAAATTGATGATATTACAGAACATAACCATGAATGTCAAGGTGTACATTGGCCTGCAGTACTTCCATCTGAGATAGTTTTGGCTGGCCGAATACTAGCTAGGTTTTCACTGAAAAGCACGTCTGAAGATATTTCAAACTTTGTTGAAAGGCTGGTATGCTTTAAATGCATGCAGCATTTTAGTTCGGCTGATTTTGTCTTTGTTATTTGATTATGAGTAGCTGGATGCTTATGGCTTCTGTCCTTCTCGCAGGAGCTTTCTCATTGTTACAATCATATGCCATCTGAAAGCAAATTGGATTCACATATATACGCAATGGTGTTATTATACTGTCTTCAACACTCTTATGGCACTATATTTTCCATAGATGGAATCTCTATGTCACAGGTTGTTTTGGCACTCCTCTGCATGCATGGATGTGTCTATTTGTACTTGTATTCATAACATAACCATCATTAACCCTGTGTTGCAAAATATTTTTCCAGTATGACGGGGCAAGTATTTGTTGAAGAAAGCAATTATTTTGATATTTTGAGTCAGTAAAATATTCATATTCAAGTTTCATCTTCTTTTGTCAATGCAGGTTGTCATAATTATTTCTCAAATTAAAGTGAATTGTATGACTGTTGTTCGTTTAAAATCAATAGACGCCCGTGGACGATCAGATCAGTTTGGAGAATTTCCATTTCAATCCAGTGCATATTTAACTAGTAATGTGGAACAGGTACATGTTTTTCCTCACTTATCTTTTATTGCATCATTTTTATTGCTTCTTTGACACATTTTTTTGCTTGTGCTATATTTACTTGTGAACATCAGGGTAAGTCCTACTATTATAGTGTAGAGTGTAGACATTGTTGGTTATGGTAATTTTTCTTTGTGATTATTATATCCTTGGTGATTTTGATTCATATTCTGTTATTTCTCTCAGGTCAGAGTGGGTAAAGCTATTTATAAAGCTGGCAGTTTATTCAACCATTCTTGCCAACCAAATGTTCATGCATATTTTATTTCACGTACACTCTATTTACGAACCACAAAAGTTGTAGCAGCTGGGTGTCAGCTAGAATTGTCTTATGGTCCACAGGTAGTTTCTTCTTGGTAATTAAAAGCTTTATTTCATATTACTAGTCAGCCTCTTCGTTTGAGCCTTTTAAATTATGTCTATGCCTTTTTCTTGATAAAGAATGTCAGTGATCAAGGATCCCTAAAGCTTAAGCTGTTAAAGAATAGCTTTATTTATATCTCAAACATGACTCCTCAAACTAATATCCTCTGTGCCTGAGGCATAGATATAGCACGGGCCTACCAAACTTTGTACTGAAATATTAATTTAGTTAGAACAGTGATGGTTGCATGGATAGAACTCTTGACAAGTTGATCAAAGGGGCCTGATTGCCATGTCAAGAAAATAATTCCAAAAGCGAGAGAGAGCGAGGAGGAGAGAGAAAAGGAAGAGAAAATAGGATGATTGTGAATTTTCCTATGGTTAATGATGGCTTTGAAGGGTGGTTTTTGCTAGAATAGCCAAAAGTGAGGCTTGGAATAATATAATATTAGGTTGATATGGTGTGTGTTATGATTTAAAACACATTAAAGAATCAGGTCAAGTACTAGTGATATAAATACTAGTACAAGCCCAAGCCCACTAATAGAAGATTCTTTGAACCACAGATCCTCCCATAGAAAAAATGGAGTCATCCGCCACTTGAAAAGGATAAAAGTAAGGATATACCTTCAAAATGAACTTATACTCTTCTACAGACTCACTTGAGTAGCATTGACCCCAAGCTTGGCATCCCAACCATTGTAATAATTGCAATAACTGTTTTTAAGGCTTTTAGCACACCTCCCTGGTGACAAGACTCTTATATGTATGACATGCGGCTTAAGGTCCCCTCCCCCCTCTACATCTAAAAAGAAAGCAAAACCAGGGAAGTAAAAATGGTTTACTCAGACTTTTAAATGTCAAGTCTACTGTATAAAAGCCTTGTTCAATTGTTAAATATACAGATCTATTTTGCAGGTTGGGTTGTGGGATTGTAAAGATCGCCTTAATTTTCTCAAAGATGAATACATATTTCATTGTCAGTGTACTGGTTGTTCAGAAGTCAATCTGTCTGACATTGTCCTCAATGCTTTTCATTGTGTCAATACAAATTGTTCTGGCGCAGTGTTGGAAAGCAGAGTACTTGACTGTGAAAAGCAGAAAATCAAACACTTCTCTATTGATGATAAAGTAAGTCATTAATAGATACTAAATTACTAGTTTACTACTGTTTTCTTCATTGTAAATGTAGGCAAGTTTATATTATGTGTTTTACCACAGTTGGTTTCTTGATTCTCTTGAAGTCACATTAACAATGTGAAAATAATTCTTGAGATGCATTACATTCTCATCTGTATTTGCATACTTTCCACCATGATTTTCACTCTTGGCAGAGTTCCGAAAACATCTTCATTACCATGAATAAAATGCACCTAAATTTTGGTATGATTTCATTTGTCCATATTTATGGAACTGTGTACGGTAAACCAATATGGATCCACAGTTTTGTCAATTACCTTTTTTTAAATATATATATATATCTATATATATACATATATATATATATATGTAGGACAGGATCATTTGACACCGGTGTCAAACAAAAAGTTTGACATCTCATCTAAGAGTCGTTGATCTTACATTGATCTAACGACTTTGATTTGTAAGCACGTGACACCATTGATTTACCTTGATCTATTGGTCCTCAGATGAGGTGTCAACCTTTTAATTTGATACCGGTGTCAAATGATCCTACCCTTATATATATTATCATTTAGTGACTTGCATTTCCATGCTGTCACATAAGTTTCTCGGGGGTTGGGACTTGGAAGCTTGGATAGAAGGTTATGGGTGTGATCCATTTTCTCCCTTACTCTTTCAGGTTGACAAGAATGATGACATTTATGAAGTTTGTCTTCATGCATTAAACGAAAATGACGCCTCCATTCATATTCAACCTGGATACTGTTTGAAATGTGGCTCTTACTGTGAGTTGGAGTCTTCACATGCTGCAGTTGATAAAGCTTTAATAACCATAAAAAGGTATGCACTGTTTAATTTGGATCTTGATAGCTGCATTCTGAAGTATAGCTTTCCTTTTGCCTCTGAAAATATAATCAGAGCTAATCTTGAATAGTTCCTGTAACACCCCGTTCTAGAACCGGTTTGTTAACATCGCATTATGATATTAAGCGCAGGTACAATCACATGGGTTCAATTAAAATCCGGATAAATTTTTCATTTTAAAACACACCGAACTTATAATACCCAATATCGTGATCATAACCATATTACCTTGCGGAATCAGATAAATTAAGCTTAACATCATGTTCTTATTCCATTTTTAAACCATTAATTTACTTCCTATTTATTTCACGACTTCTACTATATTGTAGATCTCTTCATCAGCTATGCGTGGCTTCAAAACGCGCTCAAATCGGAGCATTGTAGCCCAAGTTAGGACAATTTGAAGCAACACAAGAGAGTGTTGGTCACAGGCCCCGCGCGCTTCAGCGCGCTATCGGGCGCTCAAGCGCGCGCTATCGGGCGCTAAAGCCACCATCTGGGCGCTAAAACACGAGGGGGCAGTAAGTCTCCCAACTTTCTGCAGCAAAGGGCGCTTAAGCGCAAGCCAGGGCGCTCCAGCGCGCAATCCTGGGCGCTTAAGCCCCCACTTGGGCGCTCCAGCGCGAGGAGACAGAATGCATTAGCACTCGCAGGGGCAGCAGGGCGCTTGGGCGCGCTCCTGGGCGCTTAAGCGCGCTGCCAGGGAATTCCAATTCCCACTTTCTTCAAGTCCAAGTCTAGGGGAAAATGCATCCCCATTACAAACCCCAATTGTCCATGCCCCAAAACTAAATCCTAGCACTCATCCAACCTCTCCTCATGAGATTTAGCTAGAATTTGGGCAGCATGACCTTTGTTTTCTCATCGTTTACCAATTTAAACAAAGGGTACCTAATTGATTTTCAGCCCAACCAATTCAACAACTCAATACATAACAAGCATGCATATATTGAAGTTCAAGTAGGCATCATTTACATTACATATCCTTTACAAATCATAGAACTTAGCTTACAAAACATTATGATCATTCCCTTGGCTCCCATCAACAAAAGGTGTAACCAAAGGCATGAGCATAGGCTAAGTTCATCCAATGAATCAAGATATACAAATGACCATGGGCTTTCAAAATAAAATCCTATACATGTCAACTACAAAAGGCATGCATAAACTCAAAGAAATGCCATATTTCATGCATAATCCAGATATGGCCACTTGCCACCAGAGGCTCCTGCAGCATCCTTACCTGAAAGGGGGTCCCCACAACACGGGGTGAGATATACGAATATATCGAGTAAACCAGGGGTCCTTGGAGCATCTCTCCACCCCACAGTTCCATATCAGTGTAATAGCAATAACAATAATAATGCAGTAAATACATATCTATGCAAAGTGCAATACATCTCCAGGAGAAATCCCTCGAGCTCTCAAGCTGTCCTAAGGAAACTCAGATGCAAATAGTCCTACTGGCCAGCTAACTACCAAGTATGATTTACGCATCGTCATGCAACATACCAACATAGGGAAACACCATCCTATGCCACACCAAATGCATACACATACGTACAACAAAGCATTACACTATTTTATTGCATTTATATACACAATCACAACCTCTACCCTTTCAGGGCTTGGTAGAACAGTCAAGGGAATTACACCCAAGGTCCGAAGGCTTACATCAATGCTTCAGTCGACCTTTGTTCTTCACCAACAGTTTCAGCAACCCACTTTTACAAATATACACCAATTCCGATGAGCTATTCAAGCTCCATAGCTTGCTCCAATGGTTGATCACTCACGGTTGGTCCAAATGTCTCAATCCTAGACATCACAAGGACACAATCAATCATTCAACTCACTAATTGTTCAACATGCTAGAATACTAACCAATCCAAGCATGAATTTTCCAATATTATGAACAATTATCAAATGACTATCTAGGCTCATTTCCACCGATTAAATGTCGTTCCTAGCATTCTTCATAACATGCTCTAAGCTTAAATCTTCCTAGAACATAGTCAATTTACTCACAATTTCTAAAATTCCCACTTTACTATTCACAAAACCCTACTCATGAAATTTTCCATGAAAATAAGGTTCAAGGGTTTAAATCTTACCACCAATGGTTGCACAACAATGATGTGAGTGCTCCTCAAGCTCCCATGGAGGTAGAAGCCACCAAAACCCCAAAATCTCTCCAATGGCCGAATTTTTGAGAGGCAATATCCCTCTCCACAATGCTCCCCACACAAAACAAAGCAAGGATTATGAAAGAGGGCGAGATTCTAAGCGATTTAGGCTTTTGAATCATCCAAAACCATCAAGGTTTCCTCCTTCCTCTCTCTCTTCTTCTCTCTCCCTTCTTCTCCTTTCTCCTTCTTTGTCTTTGTTCCTCGACGGGTTTCTGGGGAAATGGGGTCTTTTGGTAGCTTAAGTCACTTAACATAGGTTAAGTGGCTTTAAGCGGGTATTGGTTCGTCTATCTATTCAACTCCAATAATTACCAAACTTTAACCAAAAGTCTGGAATATTACTATTTTTATTTTTATATTTTGGGTACTTTTGCCAGTACTCATTTATACCCCTTAATTTTCACGGAGTACACTTTTTAACTCCAAAGTGACTCAGATTCACTTAATTAAGCATTATACTTAATTTTACCCAGTAAAACATGCTTAATTAACTAATTACACTAGATTTACTAATTAATTAAGTTGGGCTATTATAGTTCCCAATTTTAGGCTAGCTTGATAAATCCTCCAGTTTTCAATCCTGCATTAGCTCATCTCAAATAATAGATGGCTGCTTAATTTTGCACAATTTACATTCTGAAATATTGAAATGACAGGTTGCAGGATGCAATACTGTCAAGAGAGATTTCAAATACTACTATTTCAGATGCTTTGAGATCTCTTCGTTTGCTGAGATCAAATTTGCATGCATACAACAAACTTATTGCAGAGGTGAGTTTCAGGCTCCTGTCATGTATGGTTTTTTATTTTTATTTTATTTTTGTGGGGGGGGTTCAATTACTTCATTGACATCATTTAACCGATCCAACCATATGAATTGAAAGTAATCATGAAATAGATCACGCCTACAAGTTTTCATAAAATTTTAAAACTAATACTTTATTTAATTACTCCATTTTATTATATAATATGTATTTCAAAATATATGTAAAAGTCAACTATTAGATTAGATACATACAAATGTTTGATTGATCTCAAATTTTGTATGCATGATTATCATGATAATTCTACATGATTCAATGATTGTATTGGTGAAACTCAATGTTAATACAATTATTAACGGTTTAAGTGTCCAAGACTTACACCTAATGCAAGTGGATCCCCACCCTATGTATATATATGTGACCGCTATTGAAGGGCACAGACTGTGATAGACAAACAAGATCTCATGTTTTTAATATAATCGTTTAACTTTCATTTCCATGTACCGGATCTGCTGCATGCAGGCAGAGGACAACCTTGCCCAGGCTTTTTGTTTAGTGGGAGAATTACAACCATCTATGGGCCATTGTAAAGCATCTATCCAGGTAAAACTTTTATTAATAAGCCTACTATTTTATAGGTTGACTTGTTTCTGTCACTCAGCAAAAGCAAAAATGAAGGGGCAGGACAGATTTATTTCTGACATGTTTTTGGTTTGCTAGTATCTCTTTCTGTGCCTGTTTGACATGTCTTATTTTTAGCTTCTCTTCTCCTTAGAAGCAGAAGCATAGCCAAACGTGTTTTTGTAAAAGCTCTTATTATAAAAAGTGTTTTTTTATAATGAAGAGAAAAGCTAAAAGGAGCTTTTTAAAAAAAATGTATGCCAGCTTTTTGGAGTGCTCATATTTATTTTATAGTTTTACCCTTATTCTAAACTTGTATTTATAAATTTTATCCTTTATCCTAATAATCCATCCTAATAATATATTATTTTATCTTCCCTACTTCAAAACCATCAAAACAACTTTATATAATCACCAAACAGCTTTTAGCTTTGTTTTTTAAGCTCTCTTTTTTTAACTTTTAGCTTAAAAAAATATTTGCCAAACAAGCTCTCTGTATAGATAGGACTTATCATTTATCAATTATCAAGTACCTTTTTCCCGCAGTAGAAATATAAATAATTGTTAGTGGAACTCAGAAAAATGTCCCACTAACCTGTGATGTAGCACTGTGAATCATGGTGTATTGGAAGGAGCCATATGTATGTCCTGGGAAGAATTTATATGTTCCATAGAAAATGCTCCGTAGATTTATATGTTCTATGGAAGGAGCCATTATGTATGTCCTGGGAATAATTTAGGTGACCTGTGGTGACGTTGCATATCGATGTAGATGAAATTTGTGCAGGTTGTGTTACTATTGCGAAAGGATGAAGAGTAACTGTAGTGTGTGTATTTTTGTAGTTTTGATTGTGACTTTGTGCGGATGCAGTCACTGGGAGAAATGAGAGGTCCTGTAGTGGGCATGTTATGTAGTATTTTTTGCAAGGATTTTATTATGGAGTATTGTGGCTTGGGTTCTGAGATTTGTTGAGATTGATGATTGTTATTGCAAATTATTTGTTAATGAATTAAGTCTTGTAGAGTCACAGATGTGGACAAACGCTTGCAGAAACATGTTAAATTTTGTGTTGATTATGTGATTGTTTGTTGTATTCTGCTGCTTGTGTCTGAATGAATTTCCAACACGGTCTTGTTATCAAATTATTCAGTCTTTTCAAGTAATTGGTCTAAAGTGATTCATTCTTTTATGTATGGCAGATTCTGGAGAAGCTATATGATCCTGATGATATTGTTATTGCTTATGAACTTGTGAAGCTTTCTTCCATCCAACTTTCCTTGGATGATGGTGCTGCTGTGGACAGCATAAGTCGAATAGGTGATATCTTCTCGCGTTTTTATGGACTTCATGCAGACTTGGTCTTCCCATATCTTCAATATCTTAGGAGAGAGATTGAGAATTTTTCAGTGAAGGCTCTCCAATCAAATGCTTTTCCAGCAAAATGAGCTATAAAATCAGTGTGAGGTACAATCAACAATCTCAGTTTAAATGACAGGTAATTTGATATGCAAGGCCTACAATAGTCAACGACCTCAAGAAAGATTACTCAAAGCTCATCCGTGCAGTTTGGCAGTCAATACTTGCGCATAGATAAGATGGAGGCTTTGAATTGCTATACCCAGGTATATTCTCTAACTGCTCTCTTTTGGAACTGAGATGTGTGTTTTGTTGATATAGATAAATTCAAATTGAAAGGGGAGAGATATTTGAAAGTTTGTCTTGTAATTTCAGTGAATGGAATTTAATCCTAACTTAGTGAGAAGGGGTACCAATAATTACTTTTCATGTTATACCTCTCAAATTGTTAATTGTAGTAAGTTTTAACTGCTAGTACTATTATTGAACTGAGAAATTTCTTTCTTTCTTAATCTAGTTTCGTGAAAGTGTGGAGCAGTAAACCTAAGAGTTCATGTAATTTTAGTAATTATTATTATGTGGTCATTGTTAGCATAGAGTGTAAAAGTTGGAGGTGGGGCTGAAATTGAGATTAACGATGAAAAGCTATAGGAATAGATTTTGACGAATTGTGCTTGTTAGCAGTGATTGAAAATTTGAAAGGCTGGCAAGATTTTTCGCATTCTTTCTTGGTGGAGTTAGATAAGTGGAAGGAAAGATACTTTAGTTCTATTTGCTATTTTATCCTAATGGGGAATATTTTTTATTTTATTTTTTGGTGCAGAATGGGGAATATTTTTAACTAAAACATATTGTTAAGAAAGTAAGACTTAGCATCCATTTTGTTAAAACTCAATTGAATAGCGTATATCAAATTTTATCCCTTAATATCATCTCATTTGAATGAAGAAAGTGCTGAAGGAGGGGTGAAAGTGGAAGTACATTTTTCTCTCTTACCAAGTCCTTTTGAATATGTTGACTCAGTATATTTCTCTGTAAACGATTCCATTTTGTTCTTCCCCCCTTTAAACGTGAGATACAGGCAATGTGTATAGCTTCTTTGGAAGCTGGTGACATTGAAAACATTCAGTTTGTGGGCTATCGTATTAAGGTCCATTTTGAGTGATATGTGACATGACTCATGAGGTGTGGGTTTGCCCATGACAAATAAATAAATAAATTTGGCCAGTTCTCCATGATATTGTCCTTACTAAAGCGGATCATTGCTGATTGTGATTTTCACAGGCTTGAGAAGCATTTTGAGACAGGTGCACATGGTTTGTGTCTAACCTAGGAATGCTCTGGACATTTGGCACGCTGCAGGGCTGTCTCAGGCAGGATGAAAGGATTCGGCATAGGCAGAATCACGCTGCTAGTATACCAATTGATGACTTAGGAGTGTACTCGTCGTCTATAATCCGCGAATTGAGATTTATGATGCCCAAATTATGATGGGAATATGCCATCTATGTATAAAGTTAGATTTAACGAGTCCAGTTCATCCTTTTGTAGCACTACTGGGAGTGTGGATTCGAACATGGGACTTCAACTTATGGAGCAGCCCTTCCGTATTTTCGGTGATATGTAGAAGATTACAGGAGAGAGAAAGTTGTGTGTTGTCGCATATTGAACGAGCAAGGCTGCCTTTGAGCAGAAGTGGAGGATAGGTTTGATTAAAAGTTGAACAATTTCATGATCTGACAAATTCGACCGAAACTAATGATTGGAGTTAGGTTTGGTAGTGGGATTGCTTTTTGTTTAATCTAAGTTTATTAAATTTCAATTGGTTTGGAATAGCCATTTTTTTTTTAGTAGATCAAATTTGAATTAAGCAAATTATCAAATATGTATTTTCAAAATAAGAGAGGTTATATTTAATTATTTTTTTCATCACTGGAACAAAAATAAATCAATGATCACAATAAAATTAAATGAGAGTTGTTAATTCAATTTTTAAGACGTAAGAAAAATTAAATTATATGTATAACCTATCTATTTAAAAATTGTTTTGATATAACGATCACTTAAAAAAATTTAAAATGGCAAATAATACTACTTCAGTTATTTTTTTTCTTAAAAAAAAACTTTAGTATAAAACACTTTCTCTGTTCATCAAATTTGTTCAAAAAGTTAATCCAATAACCGAAGTGGACCATCAGATGAGGTTAATTTTGATATATAAAAGAAAGTTGTTCAATCTAACTTAATTGATTGTATTTTTCCATGATTACCGCTAATAATTAAGTTCCTGTCTCTGGATGATAATATTAACCGTTTTCCACGAGTTTATTTTTATTTTTATAATTTGAACTGCTTCGCAGTGGTTTGGTTGGAACTATTAACATTATTTTAATAAAATCTGGGATGCAGAACTATTTTTTTTTTTGTAAATTGGATGCAGAACTATTTTAACGTATTGAATCATGAATAATACTTTTCTAAAAGAAAGTAAGAGCGGCGAGGATCGAACTCGAGACACGAGACTCTGATATTATGTAAATAATCAATTCAACCCAAAAGCTTAAGGTGTTGGGTAAGACTACATTAATGGTTTTATATATCTCAACACGTCCCCTCACATGAAAGTTCACTGGGCTTAAAGGGTGGACAATGCACAGACTCATCTACCTGTGCGAACAAAGAAATTTCATTTGAAAGAAAGTGGAGGGTGGCGAGGATCTTCACCGCCCCTCACTTTCTCTTGTGAAATTTTCTTAGCACAGGTAGGTGGGCCTGTGCATTATTCACCTTCCATAAGAAAAATATTATCTCCTACTCAAATAATAAATAGAAGAGAGAGGAGTTGAAGAAGAAAAAAAAAATTCTTGTAAGACCCATTTGAAAAAGGAAAAAGTGTTTATCATTTTAAATGACATAAAGTTACATCATTTTAAGAGAGATAGACACAAAATAATTTTTTTATTTAAAATTTAAATTAAAAAAAAATCACCCACTTTTTCTCTCCCATGATTCTCATTTTTTGTGTCTATCTCTCTTAAAATGATATAATTTATGTCATTTAAAAGGACAAACATCAAACTCTTTGAAAAATATAAAAATATAAAAGAAGGAGATAATATTTTTCTTATGCAAATATAAAAAAAGTATTACCCTTGAATCATTTGTCATCTCTTTTCCTTAAATCGATGGAAAGATTACCTTCCTTATACTTGGCTCTTTGGTACTCGTCTAACAAGGGACACAGATAAAAGTTACAAACAACTAAAAATAGTGATAACTACAATTTAGTTATCTACAATGATCAATATTATGAAGTAACAGGACCATACGAAGAAAGAACATTTGGGACAACATTACAACAATGAATCCAACTATTGGAAAATTTCCTATGAGCGGGGCCGGATGATATGAATTAACTTTAGGGTAATGTAATAAAATAACCACAACATAACTCATGAATTTACAACATTCCACCTAACCCCCCCTTCTTGTTTTACAACTATCATCAATCCGCTAGAATTAATTCTGATTTTGGCAATGCATAGACGCAAAACATAGCAGGAAAAGTAGAGAGAACTCCATGCTAAACCTGACATGAAAATGTCCTGAGATGATGGCAAAGTCAACGATCTTAAGAGTTGTCCATAGCATTAATGAAACTTTGACTCGGAGGGCTTGCTTCCCCTAAAAGCTGAAAGAGAAAAGAATGACCTTGACGCTGGAACATGACCATGTGGAAGAAAAAAAGCAAGGAATTAATAAGGATCACAACTAGTGAGAAAAGTAAGAAAATGTATAATTCCATGGTGTAAAGGAGCACTAAAATCAAAGTTACAAGTCTTTGTTACTCATGGAGTGAAAGACTAACCTCTGGTGGTTGAACCAGCACCAGAATCACGGCCTTCTTGTGTCTTGTGAGAACCCTTGCCATCATCTCTGCTTGCTGCATGGCAGAAATCTATAAATGATAAGAATAGTGAAATGAGGAAGATATCTCAATCTGAAAAACCGCATCTTAATAACTTTCAATCAGTCAGGAGCAACATAAAGGACAGCACAAAGAAACTAGCATAAAATTATGATAGCATTATCTTTTTGACATTAGTCCCTATTAAGTTCCCAATACCCAAAGGTGCTTTAGCTAAGAATTTTCAGAAGTTTAACTAAGATATGCCCCCAATAACTAAATCACAGACACTACCAGATAAAATTAAGCACCAAATAAGTATAGAATAGCTTGTTAACTATGTTGCAACTATATGAGCCTATGTTGGCAAGAGTTTCAGCACAAGACAGATAAAGATGAGCACAAGGAAAGCATGTTTGAGGTATTCAAGAACAGTCTAGTTTGATTATTCTAAGGGAAGAAAATTTTATAGAGACAAGTGACAACAACTTTGAGAGATACCAAAATTTATTGCAAAGCCATCAGCTTTAAATGAGATCAGGAAAATAAATTAAAACAGAAAGGCAACAATGAGTGTAGAGCAAAGCAAAGGGGAAATGTATTAGATAAGTTTACTAGTACCTAAATTTCTTTCATATCCTTCATGTACTGAAATTTTTGGTTGTCCATAGCTTTTCACATTGAGTGCAGCCTTTCTCAGTAGATTGTCTGCATTCCTTTTATTAGAATTTTTAAACTCCTCAGCATCATCCTCTCCTTCAGAAAAAACAGATGGGCTAGACCATCCAGTAGAACCCGAATCGCCCTTGCTCTTCCGAGCAAATTTCAAGAGCCTTTTCAAACCTTTGGGTGCATCTTTTTGGTATATCATGGCAGGAGGATTCTCAGCATTTCCCCACTCACAAGTGTCAGGTTCACTACTTTCTTCTTGAAGCATCTGCGACAGAGAATGGCGAACACGAGGACTAGCGGATCCTGCCGGGGCAGCATTGGCCAGAGATGCAGGTTGGAATGTGCTATCCTCACATGGCTTAGGCAGCTCCAGATCCTCTTCTGTCTCCACCCAGGCAGAAGGTGATATGGTTGATTCTTCTTCATTCCTTATATTTAAGGAGGAGGACTCTTCTATATATGTTAACACATCACCTTCAGTAGGATCTTGGTCTAAGTTTTCTGTCTCACCACATTGCAGGTGATTATTTATCTGAGGTTCTGGTTCTGTAGCAGCATTCTGATGACTAGGTGTCATAGTGTCCCTGTCTGAGTGCTGACTAACCAAGTCAGAAGCATTGACAACCAACTCTCTTTCTTGATCTACAATAAGATTATCTTCATTGTCTCTCACAGATTTTTCCAGCTTAGGAGGACTTTTTTTCTTGTTAAGATCACTAGTACCATTCCCCATCCGAGAACCCTTTCGTAAAAATGGTTTTGATTCCAATGGCACTACACTGCTTTTCTTGGTTCCCTTGTTACCTAAGCTCTTCTTTGAAGGAACAGAGGTTTCTCCAGAAGCTGCCATCTCTTTTGCTTTAATTTCCTTGCTCTTGTTTGGGACAGCTGACTGCCGCTTTTCCTTCGTGCTTTTGATGCTCCTGACATTACTGGTCGGAGTTTCTTTCTCGTGTATGCTTCGCTGCTGAGATTTTTCCCTTTGGGGGCTTGGTTGGGGAACAGAAGCTGTTGACACTGGCTTCCGACGTGTTGGGGTGCTGTTGGCAGATGAAATTCCACCACGAGCTTTAGCAGGGGATGTCCCAGCAGCCCTTGGTGAAGGTGTTGCTGACCAAGACTTACGAGTAGCAGGCATCGGTGACGTTTTAGATGATGCTTTTTTCGTAACTGAAGGTTTAAAGGTTTCCTTTGGGGAATTTGTAGCTTGAATTGAATTTCTAAGAGATTTTTGGGGCAACTTTGTAGAACTTTTTTTACTTGCACTCACATTTTTGGACAACATTTCAGCCTTCCTCTTATCAAGTAGTTGTTGCATTTCTCGAAATTGTGCTTCTTTTTCTACTCGTTTTCCAGCCTTCTCTCCTCGGAGCTTTGCATCCCTTTTCTCCTTATAATTATCATAAGACCCTCCTCTTTGCTCAAATGAAATATTTTGGTTTCTGCTGGGCTGGGACTTTCCATATATGGCAGGCTTGCTTTGGACCATTTTTTTAAGAATCTGGTTGAACTCTGCTTGCTTTTGTTGATTCCATTCTGCTGAGGCTGCAAACTTTTTGACAATATCCTCTCTTACTTTTGGATCAGTTTCTTCTTGATTATCTACAGTATAAGAACCTACGTTTTCCTGTTTTTCAGGTTTCACATCGCAATCAATGATCTCAATATTATTGTGACTTTCAGAAATAAAATCAGACACCACTCCTACTTCTGAATTCTTAGGAATCTCAACATGTACCACATCATTGGAAGTCACTGGAACAGGATCTTCCTGAACAAGTTCTGGTTGGTCTTGAACAGAGGTTTGCCCCATACCAGAACTCCATCTTCTCAAGACAGATTTATTTGTACTAACAGAAACATCTGCTAATGACTTCCTCTTTTGAATATCTGCAGTTTGATCCCGCTGTTTGCTTTCAAAAAGACTGATGGCATCTTGCACAGTTATCCTCCTTACATCAATCTCAGTCTTTTTATAGGGTTGTTCAGATACTTCCCCTTCACAGTCATTTTCAGCAGTATCTCTATAAGATATTGGCCTATCTCTCCCAGGAAAAAAATTTAGACTCTTGATAGTTAATGCAGCAGCTCTGCGGGGTCCAGCTCTTCCTATTTGTATCCTTCGCATTGGGGATGCTGATCTTTTGGGAGTTGCAGATCTCACAAGAGAACGGCTTCTCTCAGCGGATGTTTGATCATCATCACTTGAATTAGAACATTCCTCGCTTTCTGTTGAACTGTGTCTCTCAACTTGAGCAACTTGAGCTGGTGAAACACCATATTTAACAGGTGAATCTGAATGTAATGGCATGGAATTCAGCAGGTTTTTGATGGCCCTCTTTGCATCATCTTCCGTCACATCACATGTGAGCAAGGTTGTTTCATTGCTCAGGAAACCAACATCCTGGCTCTTTTGGTTTAATTCTATAAACTTGCACAATGAATGCCTGAGAACATAGACACAATGAACGGAAAACGTGTTTAACAGCTTAGCAATGTTTTTATTATGAGGGAAAAGAGAAGACATACAAGTGGAATCTAGGACTTGCAATTACACTGAAGGCCAATGAACGTATAAGTCTGTCTGAAACTTACTCTATATTAGCAGCACCAAAATGTTGAGAGAATTTTGCTAAATAAGTCATGTCTTTAAGGGAGCAGGTAGCACCACTAGCCTTGTTAAAAGTTTCACCTAACTTGTTGCTTAAAGCTGTGAGTCTTAGATCCATTGCTCGTAACAATTCATTCCTGGCAGCATATTTTCAGAAAGCTTAATAGTGGCTGCAGCCATTCTATATCAGTTAAAAGTAATGCAATAGTCACAAGAACATACTTTGAAGCATCGGATGACATGATGTTATGTTGAGGCTGTTCATATGCAATAAATTGTTAGTTGAAATATAATGTACTGTAATAAAGTCAAAACCAGATAATTGAATAAGTTGATTTATTGGTAATAGTTTATAATGAATTTGCAAACTGAACCCACTCTATGACATTGGAAAAAGGGAATTACTTTGGAGGTTGGTGCTTCACCATATGAGCTGCTGTTACCATCTGTCAAAAGTGGGAAATGCTAATAAAATCAATGGAAATATGGAGAACGATGATATCTAATGTAAAAGTCAAGAAAGTTATTTATAGTAGAAAATATTCAATATCATGAATAAGATAGCAGAAACCTAACAGTCACCAACTCTTCTTTATAATCCACAATATCATATGGAGTAGGGTGTTTTGATGCATTTAGCAAAGGCTGGGTGTGACCATTTAAATTGGATAAAATATTTTTATCAACTTCAGGCATTTTGGTAGGACTGGGGAGGCAAAGTTGATATGGTAGTGAGCTATCTATGCAGTTCTTTTTTGTATTTGGCTTGAGAAAATGTTTGTACGTATAGGAATTCCTCTTATCCCTGAGCTCTTATTTGGGTGAAGATTGTCTTCTTGGTCTCTATGGTGTGATGTACATTGTTCTTTCCTAGGTTGTCAGTAGTGGTCGATAGCGCTGCTAAACCGCTATCATAGCGGGTAGTAGCGGCCGGCCGCTACAACCGCGACGCCGGCTAGTAGCGGAAGGTAGCGGCAATACCGCTATACCATTAGTTCAAGTGAAGATAAAAGTGAGGGAGAAGATTTGTTGGAATTTGATGGAGAATCTGGAGATGATGATGATTTTCTTCATTAGTTCACTTCTTGTATTTGACTATTTGACAATTTCATTGTTCATTTGCCTTCCTTTATGTTCCTTGTATTTGACATTGATTGTAGAATTATGTGTTTGATTTTGTGTGGCTTCTTATGTTTGAGCATTTATATTTGTCTAATATTAGACTGTTAGTAAAATATCTGTGGAATTAATACTTCACCGTAACGGCAATACCGCTACCCGCTACTGACAAGTATGGTTCTTTCACAGTTTCTCCCTGGCATATTTGGAAAAGGATTTGAGAGCTTTATTGTTTTAATATGTTTGTCTGTCCTTTGTTTCTACTTTGTGCCATCATCAAAAGAGGATTTCTTATCCATCTCTTATTTTTTACTCTTTTGTTCTTCCCTCTAATACTAAATACTATTTCTTCTAGAGCAAAGCCACAAGCAGTTTTTATCCTATGTGAGACATTATCAAAATTAATTTGACTATTGTTTGCTAGATCTATAGTACTAAATGATCTGCTTATCATATACTCCAGAATACTGACATTCAAGGTCAGCACAACATGAGAAATCCATGCTAACAACAAATATCAGAGACTGAAGTGACTACCACTACATCCAACTAAGAACTTGCTAGGCATGGCATCAAAACAGTCATATTGGCTAGTTCATAATCCAGTTTGTTATTGGTAAAAAAATTTAAGGATATTGATAACAGTCATCAACAACATGTACTGAGTCATTAAAAATGTATTCTCAGTTATACAACGGGGAAAAGCCATTAAAAGGAAAAGACCAAGCATTAACGGATTAGCAGCCATTAGTTCTTTTGAATTGAAAGACGGAGACAAAAGGTTATCCAAGCTCCCATGAGTTCATGACAATAAATAGCCACAATACCGCTTCAATTTTGCAGGAATATAGTAAATGCCAGTAAACTGCAGCTACAGATATTCAAATGTGGGCAGATTCAATTATAGTAAATGCCAGTAAAGGCCACTTCATTGCATTCTTGTTTTCAGCCCTCATGGATACTAGGATGGCTAATCTTCTATTTCTTCTATTGGATATCTAAAAGCTAACCCCTGTAAGACCTCTTTATTACAATAAAGAGAATATGATAAATCCTACTGGTTGGTGGTAGTGGACAAAATCAATAAAACCATGAAGTACCACTCTACTCAACCAAACCATAATTCCAACCAATAAGGCATGCTAGTAAACGAATTTAGTTAAAATTACCTCTATCGCCGCTTCCAAGATGATCGTGATGGTCCTGATTTCAGAAGACAACTATCAATCAGAAACTACACATATCCAGTACTGATTTATTGAAAGACAGAGTATCACCTTTCCATATAAAGAAACATGGAATTTCTTTGAATCCTCCAATTGAGACATCTCATCCATGATACTATTGATGACATCTATCAAATCTGGTGAACTAGCAACATGCAGGAACCTGAATAGCAAAATAATATCAGAGCTAGCAAGATTTTCCTACAAGTAAAATACAAAGGAAAAATAAAAAATAAACCACTCTTTGATAGAAACCTTTTAAGAGTAGCTTTTGAAAACCATTCAGCACCATGAAGATTTTCAGGTAATTTAAGATCAAAGTTTGCATCAAATCCCTTAGCATGCAAATCATTTATTGCAGGTACATGTGGCAACAAATGTTCCAAATGTCCAGCTTCCACTTTCTCGGATTGTTTTCCCTTACAGACAAATGCCTCATACCTATCCCACCACCACAGAGAGAAATGTGCAAATATCCATTAAAAACAAAATGTATAACATTAAATGGGGAACAGGTTCAGTACAAAGCTACTCGATGCACAATTGAATCTACTGAAGGAAGAACTAACTAGCAAAGGAAATCATAATAACTCTAATAGAGTACACAAGAAAAATGGATGAGTCTATGACATATTATAAGTACAATCCTGCTCCTAAGCCATAAGGACATGTTTTTTCAAACAACAACCTTCACAAATATTTTTAATAACCACTATAAAATCACTATATTCATTGATCAGATTTCATAACTTCTTTTAGAAAAAAGTTGTTTTAGAAATAGAAAGAGAAAACAGTATATAAATATAGAGGATATCTAATGATTTAATAACTAATGAGATCATCTATTATTAAGATTTAAAAGTGAAAGATATTGTCGTCTTTTATTTTATAGGTTTCTTTCAACCACAGAAAAACGATAAAACTCAATTGAATGACGAAGTTGGAGCAAGAGGTGGAACTGGAGTTGGGAATTTTTGTCTAGATATTTTATTTTGTTTCCCTATTAGGATTCAAATTGGAATCATGGCACAGAATAGATACAGGTTTGAAATTCTTAAAAGCAGGACATTAGAAACATCATCTTTTTGGATTTGAAGAAACTGATTCCCTTTGTTCCTTCATTTATTTTTTCTCTACATCTTATAAGTCAAATATGGAAATACACATATAGTCTAATACTATCTCATCAAAACCTATTACAAAGAAAGGAGGAAAATAACATCTAAAAGGAGGATAGGAAATAAAATAATACTAAAATGAGTTCATGTGTCAAATTCTGTTTCAAAATGGAAACCTCATATGAGGCACAATTCAACTCCACAGAGCATCAGAGCTAACCTGTTTTGCTTTGGAAAAATCCGAATTGAAGCATAATCCAAATATGCATTACCATCCATCGCATCCTCCATTTCCAAAATTTTCAATGAAAAACAAAGGAACTTGAACCTGAAAGGAGAATAGTATTTAGACAAACCATAAGCTAAAATTCATTCTGAATTTATTCAAGACTCTACCCACCAAACAAATGGCACCAAGTGAAAACTAATCAGCAGCCATCATATCCATGCAACTAAATCACATTTCATCACCAGAAAATACAAAAATTTGAATCATAAGCAATCGAAATGCAGAAAAATTATGCAACGAGTTAAATATAGCCCCGAGGTCGATGAAGAAATAAAAATGCATTTCACTTGAGCTTGCTGTAAGAGACAAAACATAATGTTAAAAAAAAAAAAATTTAAAAAAAAGACTTATGAACTGTCTTTCTTTTTAAAATATAAATTGCTGATTATTATTAGCAAGCGCTCTTCCAGGTTAATCATTGCCATCGACAAAAAATAAAATAAAAGAAAATTTAAAACCACAGAAACGCTCATTTCGGGAAAAATGAAAAAGGCGCAAAGAAACAAACAAAGGAAAACCAAAAAAGGTTCTGCAAGAAGATAAGCAAGGTGCAGTTACAGTCAGAAAGTTTATCTAGATCAACAGAGAAAAAAGAACAGCTAGAACTGCGTGCATTGAAATCAGATCTAGCAAGCCATCGAGAATCTCTATTAAAAGCAAAAACAAAGAAAGAAAAATCACCGACAGAGTAAGTTGAAGTGAAGCAGATAACGAAGAAAATCTCGGAATCTTCAAACGTGGAAAAAAAAAAAAAAAAAAAACCAATGGTAATAAAACAACAAGACAGAGAAAGTGAAATGCAAATGCATTCAAGGAAAGTGAGAGTTGGAAGACAAGACAGGCATAGACCTTGGTTGTTCTCACCTAACGTTTGAGATCTGAAAACGTGTTTTGTTGTTTATGTCAAGAAGGAAAGAGAAAGACAACTTCACAACACTGTGTTGAAACTAAGAGTGAGACTGAGAAGAAGCAGAAGCTGCCTCCGATTCCAATCTGTGAGATGAGTAATGAGTGATATGAGTGAAGAGCGTAAAAAGAAAGACAAAGTGAATTGTGTTTGATTTTGTTTGTGGTCCGCAGAGGTAACTAAACTTAATGTTACAACTTACAACTTACAACACGTTATTCCACCACCGCTGCTACCACCACCACATAACACCATCAAATATGCTTTGTCCCCCCAACGCGTGCCTTTCACGCTTTACCACTCCCCCAACACTTTTCTTCTCTCGGTTTTTTCTTTTCTCTTTTCGGACATTACAGGGAATCGAACCGCACACCTAATATACACTAAACACACCCAACACCACTAGGCTATCCCTAGTGGTGCGTTTTTTCTTTTCCCTTCTTTCTATAAAAAATAAATAAATAAAAGAACTTCACTTTATTTTATATCTTCCTTATTATATATTGTATAGAGTGCATTTGGGCTGCGTCATTTTTTGCATTGATTGATGAGATGAATGAATATTTGTATAGTAATTTAAGTTTGTATGTGCTAATACGCAAATGAAGTGTGACAAAGATTGGGTTGAGAAATGAGAATAAAACGACAATTCTCACCGCAACCAAATGCATGACACGCGTGCATTTGGTTTTGGGGTTTCTAGATCCACCACACATATACATGTTCCTCGTCAAATTTGTATCCACTCTCAGACGATTAATTGCCGTTGTCGGTAATGTACGTGTGTGCATCATGCATGCCCTTCAACCTCAATAAAATAAAGAGTTTTACTTTTATCCTTTAACATAACACAACAAATTTTCCTACTCTCACAACATTTTGTGAGGCCCACATTTTTTAAAACAAAAAAATAAATAAAAAATTAAAGCACGCAAAACGAATCTCTATAACATTACACAATCATTTTTCCTACAACATAACTCTTATAAAACCCTAAAATAAATGCCCAAGCCAAAACATAATATATACGTTTTAGTACAAATCCCTCTATATATTTTTTGTCTCTCATTACAAAATACGCGCTTTACGAACTGGACAAACAGCACAAGGTCTTCCCGTATTTATTTATACTGGATTTGGCTACTTTACTCTGCGGTATGTAATTAATATAAAAATATTGTTTTTAAAACTTTAGACTATTATTAAGTTTTTTGTATTCTATAAAATCTTATATTGACTCAGTTCATATTTTTATTCTAGTAAATGATACCCACATTTTTGTGTAGGTGAGATAAGAAGAAAGTATGAGATAAATTAAATTAAGAAATCATAACCTAATTTTCATATGCGTCCCCATTAATATAAATCTTAAATGACTGCCTGAAGCGCTGGGACCAGATCCAAGATCTGAATATCAAGTTCTATTCAGCAAGAGAGAGAAAAGTATACCGTTTGTCATATTAAAAAATAAAAAGTTTAGCAAAAGAAAAAAAACTAGATGCAGTTTTAAAAATGAGAAACTTTACGGAGATACCCTTGAGAAGAAGCTTATAACGATGACAAAACTTGGATTAACTTATTTTGAAACTCTTTTTAATAATTTACTAAGAAATCTTTAAGAAATAATTAATTTTCGAAAAAAAAAAAAAAAAACCAAACAAAAATGCACTCAATGTTACAGGTCCAATTGCATTTTTAATCCTGTACTTAATAAATAACTTGATCTAAATTTGGGTAACCCTGAATTTTCTGATATAAAATTTGAATTGTGCTACGAGTAACATTTGTACAGAACCTTACAAAAGTTGTATTAACACTTTCATATGATCCTTCCACTTTCTATTTAAATTGTGGTTCCTTCCCACGAAACCGGACCATGCGCAAGATGTACTCCCCTTCATCCCAAACCCGGAATAAATTTTTGGTACTACTGTTGTACCTAAATTCAGTGCACATCAAAGGAGAGAAAAAAAAAAATTTAACTGACATGTAATATTTTCATTGATGGGATGCACTGAATCTTTGGTACAGCTACCACAAATTTATTCCCAAACCGTATGCATAGTTAAAGTGGAAGGCACAGCTCGTATGTCAGCCTTTTGCACTGAAGACTAGATGGCAGCTGGCAGAAAAGAAGCCGTAGGAAAAGTAGGATAGAATAGAACACAAAAGTGAATTGATTGGAGTACCAGAAACTTAAGAAGGAAAGGTTGGCAAATCGTAAAGCTACCACTCTACCGATTATTGATTGCTTTTGTACCTTTACCGAGTATTTGGCTTCGCGGCCCTTACAATCCATGTGTGTGCAAACTTATTATCCACCACATGCCACAAGGCAAAAAGGAGAAAAGGAAAAAGATAGGTAGGGAAGAGGGTATAGCATTTTTCACATATTTCACTCCATCGAAAACGCTACATTAAATGTCAATATATATATAGATTACAGCAAAAGCAACATGTGGTGAGTTACCAGCATAGAATATCACTTCGTACAGATTTGTCTAACTACAGAACAAACTCGCCTAAGGCTTACATGACAAGAAAAAAAAAATGAATGATACAAGAACACTTAATGGTTACAGCTGCCGAAAGTTCTCATAGCAGATCAGGTCAATCAACGTACACAAGAACAGCCAATTAGAAAACACAGGGCAACAGTAAACTCAACAATACATCAATTAGACCACACATGAACTAGACCGTGCCTATTGCCCGTATAGATCTCATTGCGCTCTTCATCATAGAAGAGAGCAGTAATATCTTCCAAGGCTTCTGCAACTGTGCTCCTCATTTTGGATACATGCTTTCGCTTCCTTGAATTACAACTGCTCCCTGAAGTATTGTCACTGCAACAGCATTTGTCCTCCAGAAAGCTATTGCTTGCTCTTATTTTGGCAAGACACTTGCCAGTTAAAATGTTGCTGACATTAATGGAGCCTGCTGCATAAAAAAAGTAGAGCCCATCAGTAATGCACCTTTGAAAATAGGTGTTCCACATAGAAATGATATAGATTGATAAAAGACACATTGAAAACTGTTTAATTAATATGATTTGCCATCATGTTTTACGTTTTAACATATCATGTCAAAATGCAAAACATTTAGCTATACCAACTATCAGGTCTGATGATCAAGCCAAAACTTCATAAAAACATATCTCCCATTTTACCTTCAGACAAGGTGCACTACAAAGGGAAAATTTTACTAAGGGGTGGGGCAAGGAAAAAATACAAAAAGTACCATTTCCTTCAGACAATGAATCATCAGAATCAGCTTTGCAGTAGGATATGATAAGATCCTGGTCACTGGTTATATATATATTGTTTGTATTGCAGTCAGGATGCCACAAGAGGTGATCCTCAAAAGAAGTTACAAGCTCTCCACGGAAGTTCCACACAGCCACAGTCCGATTTCGAAATGTCAGGAATAATTGGTTCTCATATAGAAAGATAAATGCAGATGGTGTCATAAATTCACTTCTGCTAACTTCAGTTAGCTCAAAAGTCCGCACCTAAAATTAATTAAAAGTCAGATATCTGGATGTAAAACCATGTATACAATGCATGTAAAGGAGAAAATTACTTACGTCAAGAATTTGGAGGTTCTCATTTTCTTGCTTGACAAGTAGCTTTTCATTGAACTGTTCAATAAAATCCACCTTCTTATTCCGATAAAGGAGATGGTTGAATGATTTCAAAACAGTACCATCTTCGATTGAAAGGATTTTAAGCGGGACATGGCTACTTGCTTTAGCAAAAATCAACAACATGATCCCGGGACTAATCAAAAGAAATCATCAAAGAGCAAAGTAGTGTAAATAAAGTAAGATCACCCAAAGAAAAGAAGGGGAACTGATATTATTTAGAATAGAAAAACTGATGTTATATGATTTCAGAAATTTGTGCTCCACCATAAACCGCTTCTATGGAAGTGTTTTGTATAAACCAAAGTTAAATTCACAAACACAGAAGTTACCTGATCTTAATCTCTTGGACATTTTTATCAGAAATGGAGTACAACATCGTATAGTTTTTCAGGTCAAATACCTTGTATATGCTACAGGATTAAAAAAAAAAACAAGTATCACTATAAAAAAAGCCTTGATATATCTCAGCATAAAAGTATCAGCACAGTAAAATGTTTACCTATCCTGTGCAGAGTACGTGAGTACCTTCCCATTTACATCATCAAACTCAACGAAACCTGGCCACTTTAGAGACTCGGATTCAAAAAGAGGAAAGCCAGCATCTGGTTTACCCCTCCTTATGTATCTGAACAACATAAACATTTTAGCATAGAACACAAGTAGTCAAACCTGGACAAGCAACTATAACTATTAATTGCTTTTCTTTTAATTATTGTTTTTCTTGAGTGGTTTTGGAGTTTTGGTTTTCTCTGCCATCTTTGTTGAGTGCAAGGGGAAGGGTAGGAGTAACAAAACAACAGAGTTATACATACTCAATTCTTGTGCTTCTGCATCTCAAAGAACTGTAACTGTCTGAAGCATAGACAGAAACTGTGATAAGCGAGTCATTATTTTTGTTATAAAACAGACTTCTTATAACTTCATCAGGACTGACATTCAAAAAGCATATCCTTTCATTGGTCTCTGCATCAAACAGTTGAAACAAGTAACATATAATATATCCATTATGAGTTGCAAATAGAATTAAACAGAATATAAACACCACGTACTGATACTACCTCGGCTAAATGCTGCACAAACACCAGATTGTGCAAGAGCAAAAACAATGTCCTGTGCTGCTACAATCTCTATGATCTTCGATCTTTTTCTCAGAAACGGCAATACCATAGATGAAGGACCTTTTGGATCATGTGTATCATATTCTTCCTACAAATATATCCAACAGACATGTTACAACAAGTAGGGGAAATGGGCATACTTAGAAAAAAAAATCCAAATCTCATAGTTATCAATCTCGAATAGTATCGTTTAACGGCCAACCGCAAAACCACTACAGCAGCATAGTGGGTGGCGGTATAGGAGCTAAAGTGAAGTAGATAGGGGGTAGCGGTTTAGCTGCTAAAGTGAAGTCCACGTTGTGAATAATTATGACCATTCTTTAATTGTTGTGATGATTATATTACCCAAAACTTGAAAGAAGATAAGTAAATGGTTTAAATTTAAAAAAAAAATTACCGATTGAGGCACCAAAATTTGTCTACCACTATTCCCCGCATTAGATGCTCACATACTTACATGCCAACCTTTTCTTGAATTATCTTCCTATTCCTCCACTACACATTAATTAATACCCCTCCACGGTAAAGGAAATAATCAATCAAATTTAATCAAATTGATTTCAAAATTCAAAATCACCATAACAAAACCAAAAAACTCCATTTAATGGAAAGTAGTTAAATTTAAAACATTATTTTCAATATGTATCACTTTTGTCTTTTAATTTTACTATGATGTAACACCTATCTTTATTGGCATCTATAAATAGGGAAAAATATTTCAACTTTTGTTGCAGAAAAAAAAAATTCTGCCACACTCACATAAAAGTGAGTGGGGCCTACTAATCTTTTCTTGTTCTTCTCTTTTCTATGGGACCCACTCACTTTTATATGAATGTAGCAGGAAAAAAATTTCAGTAGCAAAAGCAGAAACAGAAACATTAAACCCATATAAATATTTCAGTCACATACATGAAGAAACAGCCCTCCCCTCTCATCTCTCTCTAAATGCTTTGCAAAACACAGCAATGGCTGTAGAGGTGAGTTATCTGATTCGGGTTCTGGGACTTACCCTTTGAAGTTTGCATACCATATGCTCCTGATCTTTGATTTCAAAGCCTTCAGGTTGTGTCATGTACACATCCTCCTTCAAGAACCCATTCAAGAAGGCGGTCTTGACATCCATTTGCCAAATTTCATAGTCGTGATATGCCGCTATTGCAAGCATGATCCTAATAGATTTGATCATGGCAACAGGTGAGAAAGTCTCATCATAGTCAACTCCTTGTCTTTGACGATACCCTTTCGCAACCAACCTAGCTTTGTAGGTCTGAACGTTGCCATCTGCATCAGTCTTTCTTTTAAAGACCCATTTGTTACCAATAGGAACTATTCCTTGCGGTTTAGGAACCAAGGTCCATACCTTGTTTTGATACATCGAATCCATTTCAGATTACATGGCTTCAAGCCATCTAGAAGAGTCAACATCCTTGACTGCCTCTTCGTAGTTACTTGGTTCATCATCCTCGACGGTTTGCTGATTCTCAATCACAAACCCATACCTCTCAGGTGGATGGATGCCCCTCGTTGACCTATGGAGTTGTGTGTTTACTTCTCCATTGGAGAACGTCGCCTGCGGAGTAGACGTGGGTTCCTCAATCTGTTAATGTGGTTCTTGAACTTCTTCAAGATCAATCTTACTCCCACTGGCTCCTTGAGAGATCAAATCCTTCTCAAGGAACTCAGCATTTTTTGACACAAACACTTTGTGTTCATCCATGGAGTAAAAGTAGTATCCCTTAGTACCTTTGGGATACCCCACAAATAGACATTTAGTTCTCTTAGCACTAAGCTTGTCTGATGCCAACGTTTTGACATAAGCTGGCGATCCCCATACCCTGAGGTAACTCAGGTTGGGTCTCTTACCATTCCATATCTCATATGGTGTGGTCTGAACAGATTTAGACGGTACCCTATTTAGAAGGTATGCCGCTGTGTCTAGGGCATATCCCCAAAACGATTTTGGAAGTTGAGTCTCACTCATCATAGACCTAACCATGTCTAACAAGGTCCTGTTTCTCCACTAACCTTCTTGTAAACACAAGGTTCATCCTCGTTCTTGATAAAACCGTTACTCTTAACGACTTCATCAAAACGAATATTCCAACTCCTTGATGCTTGCTTTAGCCCATATATCGAGTATCAGGTGATTCCTTTTGGGCTTACAAATGGTTTCAAATGTTGTACTGCACACAAGTGTCACGAATAGCTACGAACAAAAAGCAATACAAGAAATCACAATTTCCTAATCCATGTCCCTCTCGATCCCTCTGCAATGGCCACATCATAACCTCAAACAAGTTCACACCTATGAAACCACAGCTCCGCGCTACATTACTTTTCTATATCTAATATCCCATACATGGAGAAACCACAGCTTCACGCCCATCACTCACGTGGCAGCCTTAGACTGACTAGTCATCCAATCCCTACAATCTATTAAACCATCAAATAGAATTAGAGGTACAAGCCAAAACAGAAATTGACATAGGACAACACAATCATAATGGAGAAACCTTTATTAATAATCTCTGTTAGGCAAACCCAGCACACCTTTATGATAAGTACAGACTCCAAGAAAGGAAAAATGCTTCACTCCATCAATAATTGGCAGGCCCTTCGCTCAATGATGAGATAACAACAAAGAAAAACTAGATTCTGCTGATTTAATTGAGTTCTATAACTTCAAAGTTACGAAGCAATAACATAAATTTCAAGTTCGATCTACCCAGAATAATTTTAAAATTTTAATGTAGTAGCCCTAACCAAATCTTCTAATTCACATCTGGAGGATTCATACATAAGCATTTTATGCTATTTTTTTTAATAAGAAGAAAAGGGGAAAAAAAGTGAAAGTGGGCAAGTTAGGGAAATGGGACCTGTAAACGAATATTCCGGAATCTCTCCTGAGCATCTGTCATGCTGAAAGCGCGATCACGCTTGGAGCTGATTTCACGCCTCTGAAGCTTCTTGACGCTGTTCACGAACCCATCAACTGCCCCAAGTCGACGCGGCCTCCTCCTCGCAAGCACTCTCCGCCAGCAGCGAGGGCGAGGGCTCACCGTAATCCTCCTTCCACTTTCCATATCCTCAAAATAAGAGCATCAGCCCACGACTCAAGAGTAGGAACCCTAAAATCTTCTGTCCCCAAAAGGAAGAGGAGGAAGATTAGGGTTTTATCAGTTAGAAGCAAGAATTGAAAGGTGTGTATGTGAGAGTGAAGGGGGAAAAAAGAAAAAGAGGAATAAGAAGAAGAAGAAGAAGAATGAAGTCCACCAAGAATTCAATGGGGCGTCGATCGCAGTCTCAAAACTCTGAATTTGGAATCTGACTCGGACACTGCTTAAAATAAAAAGTAAAAAAGATAACACGAAAGAACAAGCAGTGTCCGAATCCGAATGAATGAATGAATGTCTTCTCTTATAAATTACCCACGCAGGCCCAAAATCTCGGCCCATTTTCTTATATTCAAACGCCTATTTTCTGGTTTTGGACATTTTTTTATTTTTATTTTTATTTTAAAACTACTGTCCTTTTCAGTTACTAGAGAGTTATTATATTACAGTAATTTTTTTCTAAGTAAAACTTTATTTTTTTTCCTTAAGAAGTATATTGATTAATTTATTCACTTAAATATAAGTTTTAACAATTTATTTCCTAATTTTTATTTTATTTTTAAACCTCCATATACTGAAGTTTAATGTTATTAATTTTTAAAAACTGATATAACATATGCAACTCCGTCAATTTATCCTTATATAATAAAATTAAGTCCTCTCTCCTAAAAGCAAGATAATCTTCTATTGTACTCTTTTTCTCTTTAAAGAAAAATAATCTCTTTTTTCTTTTCTTTTTTTAACTTTAGAAGTATTTAATTATTTTCATTTTTCCTTTTTTACATTGAAATTTTTTGTTTGTTCAAAATCTTAATTACTTATATTATCAAAAAAATAACTTCATAATTTTTTAACGTTAGAATATTTTTTTTTTCAAAAATAACAATTAGTCATACTTTCCAATTAATTATGTTCAAACTTTTCTTTTCCAATTAGAATTTGTTCTTTCTTCTCAAATTGCCGTTATATATTAAATTATATTACATTATATCTTGAGAATGATTTAAATTTTTTTGCATACTGTTCTTTAAATAATACTACATATTATTCTTAACTTTTCTTTTTCTAAATTTTGAATTCAAATTATTTTGAATCAATTATGCATTTTACCTGAAATAATTACGTTTATTCTGTTATAATTTTAAATATTTTTTCTCTTAAATACTTTTTCTATTAATTAACACTTTCTAACTTTTACCTGAATTTAAAATACTCGTGCAATGCGTGATACTTTGCTAATTGGAGCAACATGATCCGTCTTTATACATCATTAAATGGCTTGCATGTGCATAGAACATTTCATTTTGGAATATCTGTATAACTTTTTTGGACAACTTTTGGCCAAATCATATCATTTTAACATAATTGACGATATATCATCTAATCAACTTTCTAAGTTAACATTGTTAAACTTTAATAAATAAAAGAATTACAATTTTAAAGGTTTAGATTTTAGGAAAATTAAAAAAAAAATCTCTAAATATCTAAATTGATAAAAAGTTTATCTCTAAAATTATTTATTAATTATTCATTGTATGTGAGAGATTATTAAAGATTTATGTAATCGATAATAAATTTTGAAAATATATTTTAGATATTGATGTTCACTTTTATGTCAAATGATATAAAGTTTCTTTTTGAACAAATTTAGATTGAGTTTTTTTGTTTTTGTGTTAGTGGAAAGTAGGTTAACGTCTTATTACCAGTAATGAAAAAATATCTAATACTTTATATATAATAAGGTAGTGTCTACCTTTTCTCAACGTAAATTAAACTTTGATAATGAATCAAATAACATATTTTTAAATGCCAATTTATATTTAGGGAAGTATATTTTTCATGTTATATGAAATAAAATTGTTTAATGCGCACACAAAAAATTGAGTGGGATCCACCTTTTTCTTTCTTTCTATTTCTTTAGTGAATTCAACTCACTTTTTTGTGTGAAACATGAGATCTCCAATTTTGTCTCATGCAATACGAAAAACATATTCCCTTTATATTTAATAAGCTCTTATTCCCGATGAATTTATTTTCATTGTCGAGAGGGGGGAAAAAAGTTAATGTCGATGTTGCTCTATAATATAACAATGGGTTTTATAAGAGTTATGTTGTGGGAAAAGTGATTGTGTAATGTTATAGAGATTCGTTTTGTGTGCCTTAATTTTTTATTTATTTTTTTGTTTTAAAAAGTGTGGGCCCCACAAAATATTGTGAGAGTAGGAAAGTTTGTTGTGTTATGTTAAAGGATAAAACAAAAACCCTATAACAATATATTCAATTTTCCTTTTAATATAATATAGATAGAAAAGATTTAGGAAATATCATGTGAGTTGAAATCAGCAAAGTGGGTTTAATTCGTTAGGTCAACCTGCTTAATCTCTTTTATTTTATGAATTAGGTTATCGATTCCAATTCATCGTCCCACCACAGTCCACATGTTGAGGCGAGTTTATAGATAGAAGATATGTTTTGATGATAACAATGAGAAAACAACAAAAAGAGAATAGTCTTGATTAAGAGGAAAAACATCAAATATACCAAAGATTAAATATGCATATTGGAGCTACACAAGAAAAACGATGAGATAACAAATTGCCTAGAACATTGGTGAGTTTGGAAAAAAGCAATCAATGAGTCAAAAGCATTGCATGATGAGTCAACGATTAAATATGTATGTTGCATGTTGACTTCGCAAAGGCCAAGGCTGCAATGCTTACCACCAGTTTTGCTGCATAGATACCAGTTTCAAGTGATATTGTGGTGAGCTCTGTTTATGAGTTTCTTGTTGGTGAATCAAAGGATAAGAATGTCTTGATATTAATTGAACCTATGGATCTAGAAAATCAAGCTATAGATCAACCTGATGAGATTGACGAGGTTTCCCTGGACCTAACACGATTCAGAATGGTGACTATCCTAATCTCAATCTCGTGCACCCACCTCCAATAAATCCACCATGGGAGCTTTCAAATTCTAGCCTCTGTCATATAATTCACAACTTACATTTAGAGGATAACTTCACTATTTGTCAAGGTCTCATTGTTGGTAATGTTTTGAGCAAGTTGAGTTGCATAACGCGTGAAGCAATATCGTCTAGAGCACCTGAGCACATATTATCTTGTGTGATGTATCAAAAAAAAAGATCATCTTGTGATGCAAACCAAGTGTTTACTGAAAGGGCTGACCATGATGATACCTCTAACCTTAAGGTCATATTTCTTGTCTCGCATAAATGCATGAAAAATAATGCATGCTCTTTATTTTTGGATCATGGGGGGATGGTCTTCTTTTTTATCTATTCTTCTAGTTGCTAAACTCCAATTGGAAAAATACAGAGAGCTATAGAAGAAAATTAGCTTATAGTACTAGAGCCCTCTAAACATTAATTAGCCAACACATGCTTACGGAAGAAGAACAAATCATCTTTTTAGTATTTGAGAAATTTTCATATACTGAGCAGGTGTGATTGGTATGATAACTTCTTTGTAGCACACCAGTTAAAATGATGGCAAAATTTATTCCCTGGCATGCTTTGCATATATCATTTGATGAGTATCAAAACCTGTTAGGGTGCCAATGCACAATAATTATCAAAGAGAAGCCTCTACCTCAGGTGATAACAGCTAGAAAGATACAACTATCTGAATAGTTTTCTTATTTGTCTTCATTTAACAGGAAGTTATAATTTATAACTAAAATATGCATCTTTAATAGCATTGTTTTGGACAAAGTTATATTCCCCCATATAAATAATAAATGGGGTTAACTTTGCAGCCACGGGCAACCCGTATCATACGCGCAACATTTCATGCTTAACTTTGCAGGCGTGCTCTCAATTACAATTGCAACTTGATGCTCCCTCATGAGGTTGAGCTTCAATACCATTTGAACCTCATTTTTCGTTGCAAATTCCTGGTTCACAAATAACTTGTCACCCAGTTGCCACGGACCTTGTATTGATCCCGATCCCGAAATTGAACCATCAGTGCATGATTCTTGTTCGCTCCGATAACTCCAATCAATATGTGTGTCATGTGGAATTCCTTCCCAAAAAGGAATAACAACATTGTCACCTGCATATAGGAATTAACACTTGTTAATACATTATTTGAACACCCTAAATCACATACGAGTTATTCTGTAAAATACCTTGATTATTGTATGCGGCGCCCATCACATACGGTTCATGGTATATTGGGATTTGAGATGCGCTCATGTCACCACCGTCATCTCCTTCAGAAGCACTAGCATCCTCGGCCAGAAGATGTTCTTCCCTTGCAATATTTTCATCATCATCGTCATCGCCGTCGTCATGCATAACCCAGGTAGGATCATTTTCATCTCCCTAAAAAATGTTAGCAACTAGAGAAGCATGAGCAGCGGACGTTGATGCATGACATGGAGAATTTAATGCAACTGACCTCACTGGTAAGACTACATCCTCTACTCCGGCAATGTCCATATACAACTCCAAAAAATATTTCCTTGACTGGTTGAAAAATTCTTCCATTATCATCTCGACGTCTTCATCATCAACCACTTGTAAACTAATGTATTGATTAAATTGTCATAACCTTGTGGTGATCTAAGTGATACATTGGTTACCTTAGAGAGTTAACTTTTGACGAATTCTCTAATGCAGTTTGTCAATGGTTGCGTTGCGTTAGATACATGTCGGCCTTTTTTCACCTTCAAACATGACACATCGTCGGCTTTCCACCTTCCTACTATTGTAATATAACACAACACGAACAGAATCAGAATGTGAACTCATTTTAAAATGGAATAAGAAATAAAATAAAAGACTAAATATAAGATAATAATTATGTATGTAAATGCAAAAATTGATGGTAGAGAAAAGTTGTGAAGAGTGTATAGAGTGATAAAGGTTTATATAGACTTTTTTGCATCATCCACGCCCTGGGGGATAGAGTCGGCAAAACGGGCTCTGCTCAGCGGGCCGACCTGCCCCATAAGCTAAATGGGGCGGAGCGGGCTGGGTTTTTCAACCCATGTCAAAAGCGGTGTGAACTCATTTTTTGGTGGATTGACGACGGGCATAGGCGGGCCGAGACAGGTCAATGTAAAATAGGCTCTGGTTGGCGGGCCAACTCGCCAAACGAGGCTGGGTGAGCTGAGTTTTTCAGCAAGTTTCAAAAGCGGGGCGGGGCGGGCTGACTCATTTTTTGGCGGGTTGATGGCGGCCCCACTTTCCCACCTCTACTTGGGGGGCATCATGTCTGCATGTGTCACGCCCAGTTTGGGCAGCACATGTCACGCCTCATTTAGGCGTGACCCACGTGGGTGTCACGCCTAAATGGGGCGTGACATGTGACGCCCAAATTGGGCGTGACATGTGACGCCCAAATTGGGCATGACATTGTGCAATAAATGCATAAATATTTTCAAAACAACCATAAATTTGTAATTTTTTATTTAAAATGCAATAAATTAATCTTTTTGCTTATGTTTATAATTAATATAAATTTTATGGATTTTATATATCTCATGTTATAGGAGATAAAATTATCTCCTATATATACATAAAAATCTATAAGATCCATTTTTTTCTCTCTCTTCTATTCACATGAATCTCACAAACTACTTTTATGTATGTGTAGAAGATGATTTTATTTCCTAAAGATAAGAAATATTAAACTCAAACTTTATAGGCCAAAATGTCTTAGAAAAAAAAAACTATTTTCTGTTAAAGTCGTGATTGTCGGATTGAGCTTGATTTTTAATTATTTTAATTATTATTTTTTATCAATTCGTTAGCTTGACTCAACAAAAACAAAATGGATAGAGTAAGTCAACTCAATGATTTCCATATATTTCGGTCCGACCCGATAGTAATCCTAATTTGCCCAACAAACTTCTTGTGCTAGAATAGATTCAAACAAACCTAAATTTTTAGTAACTATTGATTGCACAAATGTTGTCTCTATCTCCACCAATCATGTTATGCATTGCTGCTATACTATCTATTAGGGATGTGCATGGGTCGAACCGAACCAGATATTTTGAAAAACCGAATCGAATTGGTTTAAATGGTTCGGTTCGGAAGTGGTTCGGTTCAGAAGTGGTTCGGTTCGGTTCAAAACTGGTTCGGTTCGGAAGTGGTTGGGGTCGACCCTCTTTTGAAAAGAAAAGAAAATAAAAGTTTTAAAATAAAGTTATAAAAATCAATTTGGTTCGGTTTGAAAACGGTTCAGTTCGGTTCAAAATGGTTCGGTTCTTAAACTGGTTCTAAAAACCGGTTCGGTTCATGATCTGGTTCTTTAAAAACCAGTTCGGTTCATGAACTGGTTTTTAAAACCGGTTATTTTAAGGGGCAGTTCGGTTCGGTTCAGTTTTTTGGTTATTTTGCACACCCCTACTATCTATGGGTAAGACTCCATCCCTTCTCTCAAATTCTTTTCCCTGCGAAAATGTGATATTTCATGAACATTGAAAGCACAGAGAAGAAAAATAGAGGTGGAAAGCGAGTAATTCGTCTCATCTTCAATTTGCCTTAAAATGGGTTAACTCGTTCAGTCTCATTTTCAACAGTGGATTGCCAGCTGCCAACCTGCCAATGTATATTTTCTAAAGGGAAGGTTATGTTTACAAACTCATACAAATTACAGTATGTACTCCCGGGAGAACACTAGGTTACACTATGTTCTCCCGAGACTACATAGTGTAATTTACAAAAAATTATAAAAAAAATTGTAAACGGATCCTTTCCCATTTTTTAAATATATATTTTATAAAGTTTTATTATAAATTTTTTATTATTATAATAAATAAATAAATAAACTCTCAAGAGAATTATGTTTACTAATTTTTTTAAGGTATATTTTAATTTTTTAAAATTCTCATATGTATTTTCTAGTTTCACCTTTATTTTAAATTTATGTTTACTAATTTTACTCTTTATTTCAATAATCCATTTTAATAACGAATTATTTCATTTCCCTTTTTTTAAAACCCTTATAATAATTTTATATAATCACTAAATAACTCTTAATTCTTTTTAAAAAAAATTAACATAAAAAAAAACTTAATCTAAAAAAAATTGTGTCAAAGTACATGCTTCCGGACACACCCTTCACGGAAGAGTGACAAAAGTATCATTTTTTGGCAAATTTTTTATGCAAATGTCATGCGAACAGTAATTTTTATCAGACTGCCACGTAACGTAATTCGCTATGACTGATAGTGAATTACATTCGCCAATTATTTTGTGACACGTGGCACATTTTCACATAATAAAGCTGACTGGACGTAATTCACTATTAATGATAGCAAATTTGGTACGGAATGTAGCCATGTGTCACAAAATCATTGACAAACGTAATTCGCTATCAATTATAACGAATTACGTCACGTGACAGTCTGATAAAATATACTATTTGCATGACATTTAGATAAAATTTTTGTCAAATTGTAGCACTTTGATTAGTGTCCTCACTCTTTTCCTTTCTAATAGGACCACGCGTAACTGTGTTTTGAGTTTGGCTAATGATAGGGGTGTAAATGGGCTGGGCTGGGCTGGGCTTTGGCCATCCTGGCCCAAGCCTACGTCAAAAAAAAATTAGCCTTTCTGGCCTACTAGCCTATTAAAGGCTTTATTTGTAGGCCAAGCCCGTCCCATTTTCAAAAATAAGAAAGCCTGACATGGCCTACAGGCCTTGTAGGCCTCCCACTATATATACTAAGCAAAAAAAATAATTGTATAGAGCAAAGAAAGTTCCATTCATGCATGCACTAGCACTTCTCATAAGAAAAAAATGACAAACAAGAAAGAGTCAACATAATACCTCAGCTCTAGAATGTATATCATAGAGGAATAGAGTCAAAGAAATGGAAAAAATAAGAAAAATACAATTACTAGATGCTGAAATAAAGTCTACAAGAGAATGTCATTCATCTAAAATTCTTTAAATCACCATCAAGACAAGGGAAAGAAGAGTATTATTGAAAGATCTTCATCAGTAACATCATAATCCAGCAAGGTACCCATTGTTCCATGGTATTAAGTTGCAACAACATGTAAAATTTGGAGACATTAGACAAGTTTTCCTTTCATAAAATAAAATAGCACAAAAAGTAAGAGATATTGGTATTTGGCACTTTGTGTCTTTGCCACATAAAATAAATATTATTTTATTATTTTATTTTAATAAATTAAATAGGCCAGCCTACAAGGCTGTAGGCCGGACTTGACAAAATTGGCCTATGGCCTATTTATTAAAAAAGCTATTTTATAAGCCTAAGCCTACTCTACTTTTCGGAAAGGCTGAGCCTGGGCTGAGCTCAATGTAGGCCGGGTCGTAGGCTGGGCTGGGCCAGCCTGGCCCATTTACACCCCTAGCTAATGACGATGCTTTCTATTTGTTACTAAGTAGTGCCGTTGGAATATAAATGGCTTTCCAAATCGTTGTCTCACACACAATATAATATAAAATAAAGAGGGTATTGATTGACTATTACGGATTTTTTTATTGTGCTTTAAGAGCACAATATTATTTGATGGTTCTTTATCAAAAAGAAATTTTTTTCTTTTATTTATATTTTTTTTTGCATTTAAATCTCCTCCCAATTCTTTTTTTCATCTATTTTTGAAAAAGGAGCACGAGATCCCGACTTATAATAAAGGAAAAATATTTTCTCATGTTGCATGAGAATTCAATTCTCATGTTGTGACCCTTCGATTTGCGTGCAAAACTTTTCTTTTCTTAATAAATGTGGAACCCACCACTAGTTGAATTACAACATGAGAATTCAATTCTCATGCAACATAAGAAAATCAAATCTCATATAATAAATGAGCTCGACTATTACAGGCTCCACTTATTGACATATGTAACCAAGTATTCGATATTTTTTTTTATCAAATATGAAAAAATAACACCTTTATATTATTATTTTTTTATGATTATTTTTTTATATATATATTTTTATTTCAGAAAAGGAAATATCTATCCCTGAATAAAAAAAAAAAATGCTCCCACTTACTTGGTGACATAGACCTGTCTCTTCCCAATGTGATGTCTCCTGTGAGAATGGCCTGGCTTTTTCACAGATTTGACATATGTTTCACCTAGTGGTCCTGAAGTGTTTCGTGTCACGATAGAGCTGGGTTTCGGGGTCAGGACCACTACCCAAACCAGTAACCCAAAGATAGAATAATTGAGAAGACCTTCTATACATGTGTCATATTGTGACAGATAAAAAGGGGTGTGGTGGGGGACAAAACAATGGAGAAGAAAACCAACCTTAGTAGTGTCTCACATAGTAGTTCCTTACACATAATAGGAGTCTCACACAATTAAAAATATTTAAGGCAGGTCATTAAATGACAAAAAGAGAGAGAAAAATTAATAATAATTACGATAATTATATTAATTTTATTTTAAAAATTGTGTTAGAGTATCTATTAAAGAATAAAAATACAAATTGTGTTACATTACTAATAAATTACACATACTTGACATATATGGTACTGTCGTATGCGATACATCCTGAATTTAAGGGAATCTGCTCATGTGTAATCATATATGTTATTCTCATATAAAACTCCATTATATAAGTTGAGGCTTCATCCAAGGATTTGACATTTTTTATTATTAATAGTTGAATTCCGTATTTTAATTTGTCCAACATTAATCCAACTATGAGTAATAATGAGCACCAACTATTAGTAATAATTTCATCGTATCTTTTAATTTTTTATGAACTTAACTTTCATCATTCGTCATAATTACCAATTACAGTTATTTGGACAAGGGTTATTGGATACATCATTCATACATATATTTTCATCATAATCATTTGATCACTATATTTGAAAATAATCATTTGATTTCAATGACACAATATTTGCGAAGTATATGCATGTGTGCAAAGTCATTCAAAGGGCACATGCAATTAATATATAGAGTCAATTTTAAATAAAGGCGTCAAATTTTTGAATTAATATTAACGATTGAAAAATCATCAATAAGATAGCCAATTACTACGCGCTCTGAAAACTAAATACCTCAAAGGAATGTTTGCACACAATTTGAAATGAATTTAACACATTTTAATTCGTACGAACTTTATCTTTTATATAGGCAGGAGACCTGTATTCAGATCAAAGTGAGGAATTGATTGCAGTCTTCATGACACTAATATTGAAAACGACCATTCAAAGTATATAAGTTGAAAATCATGCACATGCAAAATTATTCGAAAGGTAATAGAGATTAGATATATAGAATAAGCTTTAAACAAATTAGTACGTCAATTTTTAAGCAAAGAAGGATTGAAAGAGACTGCCAAGAAAAGGACACTAAGTATGTATACGAAACAAATGCCTCTAATAAATCCAATCACTATAATTGAAATAGACCATTTGATTTCAATGACACAATTAAGTTACAAGGATAAACGCGTGTGTGCAAAGTCATTCAAAGGGTACAACCAATTTAATATGTAGAATCAATTCTAGACAAAGACATCAGATTTTAAGACTAGTAGAGAGTAATAGAAAATCCATGTAGCAGATAATTCCTTATAGAGACACAAATTTTTATACTCTAAAAAACTAAATACCTCAAATGAATGTGTACACAATTTTCAATTAATTCAATACACAATTAAAAACTATTTATTTATTTTTAAGATAGGAGACCTTCATTGAGATAAAAAAAGAATTGAGAAAATGAAGGATATTTATATTCTAACCCTATTAAAATATAATCATAGACTTACTGAACGTAACCCTATATTGAAGTGAATAAGAATAAATCATATTTCCTATTTTTCTTTTTTTAATTTTGTGTGTGTGTGTGTGTTGGGGTGTGTGTGTGTGTTGGGGGGGGGGGGGGGGGGGGGGGGGGGGGGTGGGGGGAAGGGAGGGATTACTTACAGCTATGGGTTTGAACTTTCATTTTTGAACACCAAAATCCTCTGATGACCGGGGAGGTGCCATCAAGCTACAATTTCATTTATAAATTTTGCCTAATTCATAGACAAGCACCTAACGTATCATTAGTTAACCAAATAATACAATGTACAAACTAAGGGGGCGTTTGTTTTTGGTTCCCCGGAAAAGCATACATAGATAAATACTAAATCCAAGTTTGGTAAAGCAAAAAAAAAATTAAAATTCCAGACACCAAACGTTTTCGGAAAAATCATGTTATGTGCAATTTGTTATACGGTATCCAAAACTGAAATTCCATAAATTGGATGGAATGTTTTGTTGTCCAGGAAACTGGAAATTGTGGTGTGAATTTAGGTGGTGTTTGGTTGGGAGCTTTTTAGTGGATATCTATGTTTCTCAAGTATGGCTTTTAGAAACACCATGTTTGTTTCAACGTATTTTCACCAAAAATTCATCTATCCAATTTGTATGGATTTATGAGAAATATAGATATCCGCACTGTTTAGAAACTCAATTTGAAGGTGGAATTTTTCGGAAAACCGGTTATCTGGCTTTTAATGCACTGTTGATTTCATAAAGTTACCTAATTTTCCCAGTAAAGTTTTTCCCCACCAAACAATTTTTTTTTACATTTTTCTACCTATCTCACTTTATCTATCTTTCCAATCATTTCTCTATCTATTACATTTTCCTACTATTCCAAAAAAATTTCCTCAACTAAATGCCTTATAGACAAAATTAACCTTTATGAAAACAGTAAACAAATTGGTACAATTTAAAGTGGGGTTATTTTCGTAAAATAACCTCACATTCCCACTAATATTTCACAACCAACCAAACACACACTCACTCAGTAGGTGGTGTTTGGTTGGAAGATTTTTGTAGGATGCATGGGGAAGTGAGGGTGGACATTCAATAATACCATGTTTGGTAGCACTTAAAAAAAAAAATGCTGGGAAAATTGTATTGATGGGGAAATTTTTTGTGTGTAATCTTAAACCAAATTTTCAAAGAAAAATTCCACCCAGCGGGTGATATTGTGATTTTGCAGGATAAATGAAAAAATTGATGCTAAAATTGTGTCAATATTCCCGGTAAAATTTTGACCTACCAAACAATTTTTTTTAACTTTCCTATCAAACTCATTTTTCTACCACTTCTCTAATAATTATATTTTCTTAGTATTCAAAAATTTCTCCCCAACCAAATGCCCCATAAAGTAAATCATAAATTCCCGAGAAAATTTTAGCATACCAAACATCTTTTACTAACATTCCAGACCAAATATATTTCACGTTACATTTCAGTAATAATTATTTCTCCAATTTAAAAAAAAAATTCTTCTACCAAAAGTCCAATAAGAAAGATAAACAAGAGGTAAACAGGAATGATATATCTACATCAAATACGTGTCGGAATCTCTTTCGCTTTAAAGTTGAAAGGAATATGCTACCTACAGTGTGCAGTGGAGTAATACTATATCCGAATTAAAAGTTATTAAATTTATATATTACAAGCTACTGCTTCCCCCCTCAACGCAACATCACATACTTTTAATTTAATAAATAAACAAGAAAAATATTATATTTATTAATTTTTTGTTTACAAACTCTTACAACCTACACTAAATATATGATCGGTCATATGAACAATCATACTTAAACGGATCCTTCTCTAATAAACAAATATTTATCCCTTTTGATATAATGTGACAAGTCGGTCGTCCATTTACATAGGTTTGTGTTTGTCCAATCATCAAAGCATATGCATAAGTCATCGGCTCCTCATGTTTTCGTCCTCATTCAAAGCTTCTTGTCTACTTTCCAATCGAATGGTTAGCCGATTTCACTTATAGAATCTTTAACCTTTGTGGAGCCTACTCCCGCTCAGTATGAGTTTTATAAGAGTTATGTTGTAGGAAAAGTGATTGTGTAATATTATAGAAATTTATTTTGCGTGTCTTAGTTTTTTTTGTTTTTGCTTCAAAAAGTGCGGACTCTACAAAATATTGTGTGTGTAAGAAACTTTTTTGTGTCATGTGACATGATAGATGCAAATCCTTAATTCTATATATATGTATCTATAAACTTAGCAATATGGTGAAAATAATCAGGCTTTGCTCTCTGATAAAATAATATACATTTCATATGTTGCAAGAAAACTTAGTTCATTAGCGATTTGAGTCTCAAAGAAAGAGCAGCTAGCAGAGAGGAAGGAAGAGATCGATGGAGGAGGTTGAGGTCTTTCTGCTGGCAATGAAAGTGGCTTCTTCACTTGCTCTTGCGGGCATTTTCAGCTGGATACTTTATCTGTATGGTAATCTGTGGCATAAGTCCCAAAGGGTCAGAAGGAAGCTCCAAATGCAAGGTATCAGAGGGCCTCCACCTTCTTTTCTACATGGGAATCTACCTGATATGCAGAGAATCCAATCTCAGGCTACCATAGCCAAAGCTCCTAGCTGCAACCATTCTGATCAGTTTCTAGCACATGACTACACCGACACCCTCTTCCCATATTTTGAACACTGGAGGAAACAATACGGTACCTTTCTCTTCTTTTTCATTCTTCTTCTGCTTCTAGTTTCATAGTTAAAATTTAGGAAAAATATTTTCTTATATTATTGAAAATAACATTTCTTATGTCACTCATATATCTATCTATATGCTTCATTTTTATTTTTATTTTAACGATGGAACTCACCTTAAATATGTGTGTAGAAAAATTTATCCTCTCCTATAAAAAAGAAAAACAAAACCCTTAAACTTAACTCATTGTTATTTTGCAATAGTACATATATAGAAGATAGAAGAAGATAATTACTTCATTTAGTTTGCGCAAGCAACGTAATTTCCTTTTGCATAAATATACATGTAGTAGATTGTACAAAAGGTAAATTCTTGGCCTCATCAATCTTAACGAATTTTTTTTGTATTACTGATAAAGTAATTTATGTAAACAACTCTGGTATAATTTAAATGTTGACTCAGGCGGTTGGACAATTACAAATCTAGTTAAAATCTCTGTTTTTTTATAGATATTTTTTATATTTATGTTCTTATTTCGATATATATATATATATATATATATATATATATATATATATATGAGTTTTCATTTTATCCTTTAACATAACACAAGAAACTTTCCTACACTCACAATATTTTGTGGGGCCCACACTTTTTAAAACAAAAAAATAAATAAAAAATTAAATCACGCAAAACGAATCTCTATAACATTACACAATCATTTTTCCTACAACATAACTCTTATAAAAAAAAAAATATATATATATATATATATATATATATATATATATATATATATATATATATTCTAAAGTGTAGTGTAGAAAACTGGGGGCGTACTAAATGGTTTCTCATTTTTGCAATCATGAATTTAAAGATAGCTAATTATCTTTAGCCGAAAGCGTACCTAAGTGCACATATGCCTATCTGCCAATGTTTTGAAGCACTATTTTTGAGAAGACTTACTTTTTTTTTTTAACGGTGAATATTTATCTGGTGCTAAATTTGGCTTCCGAATTGGATAAGTTTTAGACATGACAATAAAGTGCGTTTATGATGGGAATTATAATTTTCAAGATAATGTTTGGAAAAATAAATTTTTCGAGAATATTACTAAAAAATTATTTAATAGATCAAAATATTACCAAAAATATTATCAAAAAATTGTGTAAAATTTTCTCATGTCACAGGAATTTAAGAATACCACCATCTTGGTGATGTTTTTAGATATCATTTTGGTTCAAAAAACTTCAAATTTTTTTTTCTTAATTAGGAATTTAATTTTCTCAATTTTTTTTAATATTCCTTATACCAAACATAAGTTTTATAGACACTTTACTAAAGAGGAAAAGCAGAGGTTTCTAAAGCAAACATGCCTAGGATATTGGCACTTTAAAAGCTAATAATTGATGGACAGAACAAAGGATGGATATATTCTTCGAAATATTTTGTGTAAGTAATTAAACATCATACTTTAACATTTTCAAATATTCTAAATTCGACACAATCTTTTAATGTGCGATAATAATTTTTCAATCGTAATTGATGATCATATATGATTTCAAAGATTATAAAAGTTAATTTTTATCCTTCAGTATTTGTATTATTGTCTTGCTTGCATCTGCTGCTTACTTTTAAAAGAAACCGGAGGTATGTCTTCACTTGTTTCTAGTTGAGAATCTATATTTTGTTATTTAAATCTGATTAAAATTTTTGTTGTTCAGATATATGATTTAATGTTTATTAGGTAAGGGCTCATGCGAGGAGAAAAAAAGAAAAAAAAAACATGAATCACACGTACTTTTATATGTGTAGATGATAAATGATTAAACCTATACTATTTTGTGCAAAATCATTTTGGATAAGTTGTACCAAAAAAAAAAGATCAAACAAATCAACATAGATAAGAAGCTTGACCAACGTGGAAATTGGAAACATGTCCCATGAATAAATTATCTTCTATTGAACTTACAGGAACAGTGATCATTGTGCCACTGTTTTCACACAAATTTACTTAAATGCCATGCTCTTGAACTAATTTTTTAAACTGCCACGCAGGCAAGGTCGCTTGCAGCAGTAGCGAACTATGCATGATGATGTGTCAGGAAACTGGTGGTGTCAGAGTTTGTTTCTGACACATGCGACCTCTGTTTTTAACTAAGGTCGCCTACATGGTAGGCGACCTTTATTTATTTTATTTTATTTTTAAAAAAATTTGATACTTGTTATCCACTAGAAATGTGACACGTCAGCAAATCGAGTTCGTCTGTGTCAGAAGCGAACTTGTCCCATGTCAAATTGAGAAATAACACTGTTCGCATAGCATTTAAGTAAAAAAGTTGGTAAACAGTGACATTTTCATCAGTTATACGAACTTAGACTTGTTTGCTGCAGAATTCTTATTATCTAAATTACCCAGAATATAGGCATTATCTAGTAGTCCAGGAATCAGGTACCCTCTTGATTCATATGTACAACGAAATGATAATTTTACATATCAGCTAGTACGAGGCACAGTGACAAATACATGTGGAATTGTCACCTTTACAGCTGTTTTGTTTCAATTTGGATACTCATGGTGTTATTGACAACATTTGCATTGAAGTAGCCTATAGTAGGGATTTTTTTATTGTGCTCCGCGAGAACAATTTTATTTGGAAGAGTGATCATTTTATCATGTTTGAACAAAAAAAATTATCAGATTGCTATGTTAATAGTAAATTTTGCTAAACTGTCATGCGGCATAATTCATTACACAGTATAGCGAAATATGTCACGTCAGAACCAAAAAGTGCCATGTGTCAAAATTGTTGAAATTCGCTATCCTATGTAGCGAATTTCAACAATTCTGACACATGACACTTTTTGGTTCTGTACATTCTGATGTGGCATAATTCGCTACACTGTGTAGCGAATTATGCCACATGGAAGTTTAGAAAATTTTACTATTCGTGTGGCATTCTGATAATTTTTTTTGCCAAAAGCGCAGCATTTTTGTCACTGTCCCATCTTATTTGATGTTCTTTTATCAAAAAGGAAATTTTTGTTCCGTTTATATCCCTTTCTTTCATTTAAATATCTTCAGAATTCTTTTTCTCTTCTATTTTTGGAAAAGGACCGTGAGGTCCCGCTCATAATAAATGAGCTCCTGTAGTAGTTATATAATATGTGAATGGAACACAGCTAGGCATGGTTGGAGCATTGTCAACAAGTCTCTGTCTCTTTCTCTATCTATATATATATATATATTCATTATATGATCAAATTTTTTACAAAATGGTGTGCACTGTGCACTATGCATCTAAAAAATTAAATAACAGAGAATATATTTCGTGCAATAATATCTCGACTTGCAGGTCTAGTGTACACTTACTCCACGGGGATGAAGCAACACCTCTATGTGAACCAACCGGATCTAGTGAGAGAAATGAACCAGTGTATCACTTTAGGTTTGGGTAAGCCTTCTTATGTAACAAACAGACTTGCACCCCTGCTTGGCAATGGCATTCTTAGAGCCAATGGGCATAGTTGGTCACATCAGAGGAAACTTGTTGCACCTGAGTTCTTCATGGGCAAAGTTAAGGTATATAAATATGTAGCTATTTGTCGTCAATATCTCACACCCTTGTCTATTTACTTCTTTTATTTTTCGTTATGATTTATAATTTGAATTGGTTAGTGCTTTCGTAAAGAATCAATTTAACCTAAATCTTCAAGGTACTGGGGTGAAAGTCTTTTTAATGATTTATATTATTTTCTAACACATCGTCTCATGAAAGAGTTATCTGGGTTTGAAACGTAGATATTACATAGGTTTAATTTTTTTTTAGTTTTACCTTATACTTATTTAATTCCACAAGTGGGAAGACGGTGAAAATCGAACTCGTGACCTTTATGATCGCTTAAAATCTGATACCATATAAAGAAACTTTTCTTTAAAATTTTGAGTTAAATTGATTCTTTTTAACAGTTTTGAAAATGTTATTTGCAAATCAAAATTTTGATGCAATCCTTATATTATTTGCACAATCATATTTTTGGTAGCAACTTTCATTTATATACAAGCAGCTAGACCCACATAAGTTACCACTCGCATGATTCTGATTTCTGAGTGATGTGTGAGCTAGAAGCAAGTACCCATGCTCTATACCTATCTATATAGGTTGTAGAAGATTAAATTAATTTTGAATTCAATTATTTGGGAGGAAATGCAAATGAGTTAATAAATGGAAAGGGATGTATCTAGACCAATTAATTTGCATTCAGGAAAGTACCCCACCTGCACTGCCAGAGTTTATGTTAACTTTTCTGGCCATATAATAAATCAACCGAACAATCTAGGCTCTGGATACATGTATATAAAATGGCCTTTGGTGACATGAAAGGAAATATGGTAGGGACGGTGAGTCTGAAGTGAAATTAATGGCAGGGTATGGTGGGCCTAATGATAGAGTCATCGCAGCCATTACTACTAAAATGGGAGCAATTTATTGCGTGCCAAGGAGGTGCCACAGCAGAAGTTAAAGTTGATGCTGATTTGAGGGGCTTCTCAGCTGATGTTATTTCAAGGGTTTGTTTTGGTCATTCTTATTCCAAAGGAAAGGAAGTTTTCTCAAAGCTTAGAAGCATCCAGAAGGCCATGTCCAAACAAGGTTTCCTTTTTGGGGTCAGCGGTTTCCGGTAAGTCAATTTCATATTACTCTAAAAATCTACTCTCATACAGCTCGTACGTTCATAAATGTACATTACACAATTGTATGTATACATGGCTGAAAAAAAAAAAATTTAATTTATTACATTTTAAATAAAAAATTATGAATTTATTGTTGTTTTGAAAATAATTACGCATGTATTACACAATATCATGTCTAAATGAGATGTAACTTGTGATGCTCAATCTGGACGTGTCCTAATCGCGAAGCAAACGATTGAATGGTTATGCTTAAAACTACATTTTGTATGATATTATTTTTTATTTCGAGTGCGCAATCTATTAATTTGGTTTTGTAAGATAAAGTGAAGATAACGTTTTGTGTGATGCCATTATTATATTTAGTTGGCTATATTTTTGTATGATATGTTGTTATCGTTATCAATCACCAAAACATACACTCAACAAATACACATTACATAAGATAAATGAGAGTATATAAAATAAATATAGTCCATAATCCATAAAATATATACAGTCTATGACAAAAAAAAATAAAAATACAATGCATGCACAACACAAAATCCGTGCGACAAATACAGTCCATAAAAAAAATACAAAAATACTACGACCATGGTGGCGACGACCGATAACGTGCATCGCGATCAGGCAGTATACGTCTGTCCCAAGCATCGTCAACACCCTGTGTCGCAGGAGGTGGCGCTGGCGAGGGAGTCTGATAATCATCCATCGCTGCATGCATGAAATCATTTGTTGTTGTACGTGGCTGCATGGATGATGAGGTTCCAACGTCATATAAAGGTGCATGTCCCGATGTACCGGGCTGCATGTGGGGTGATGTCGCAGTGTGGGTCTGAAGTGGAGTGCCATCAGTCTCCTGACTATCAAGGCTATCTGGGCCAAGGCCCAGCTCCGTGCATAGTGCATGTACATGCTCCTGAGTCCACTGCGACATGTCTGGACTAAGACCCTTACCCTGCATGTACGACATGTCCCCCCTGCCATGGCCATCGGACTAGCCTGGAACACTGGCTCATATGAATCCATATACGGATGCTGAGACTCTGGCTGGCTAGGTCCACCTGGCTGCTGAGATGGCTCATGATACATGGGTTGTGATCCATACGTATGATCAATCACCGGAGGTCTGAACCATCCGTGAGTCTCAGTGCGTGGTCTGGGTCCAACAATGGGAACTGGGACGAGTGGTACCCATTACTGACGACGACCTAACCCGCGTCCCTCCTGTCTAGTATGCAGAACATCTAGAGACAACTGTGGCTTAGGCTGTGTCTGGGTCGGGGGTGCCTGTGGTCCAGGCTCATCGACACGAGAGGACTCCCTGTATCTTACCGCACCGGGTCTTCAGCTGACGTACATGCTCTGTATTCCACACCCGCTGTGAAATATGTGCACTCTGCGTCCTCTTCCGAAGGACCTCCCACCTATATGGCCCATGTATGATATACATACTGGGATCGGTAGGCTCTGGCTCGTGATCGGATGTAGAACTCCCAGATGATGATGAATCAGCCATAATAAAAAACTATATGAAATATTAAATTTATTGTAACCGTTAATTTATAATCAAATTATACATACAAGTGTAATACAACATTAAAAATAATTTAAAAAACAACTACTTACAAGATGTATCAGTAATATATATTTAAAAATTAATTAGACACCCCTACCAAGTGAATCGTCAAAATGAAATTATATTATAATCGTAATTTCAGTTACTTCTAATATGTCACTATTCATTAGCTAAGTCATATCAATTTTATTAAGCATATTCCTAAGTCACTAATTAATTTGTAAGTAAATAATATTATCATAGTTAGGTCACTAATTAATTTGTAAGTAATTAATTCGTAAAAATTATTTAAGCATATTCCTATCAATTTTATAATCAAGTTTATTAAGCATACACAAAATTCTAGCAAACTACCAAATTCCTAAGTCATTAATTAATTCATAAGTAAATAATATTAATACGTAGGTCACTACAACATTCCTAAGTCACTTAATATTTCTTGGTCACTAATAGTTTCCTAAGTCACTAACAAATTTGTAATTCACTAACAGTTTCCTATCTATCATTGTAATTTAACCTTATACATAGCAGATATTAAAAACTTATTCTTTTGGCAGAGCTTCGCTAACCAATCTTTCACGAAAGGTAGAGAGCACCGGCGTATTAGAGAGAAGTTAGAAAGAGAATAAAATGGTAAAAATGGAAAATTTGAGATATTTATAGGTTGCATGGGTCACGCTTGGTTTGGGCGTGACATTATGCAATAAATTCGTAATTATTTTTAAAACAACAATAAATTCATAATTTTTTTGTTTAAAATGCAATAAATTAATTAATTTTTTTTTTTTGCCATATATGGCTCTATTGTGTTCAAGCATGAAACTTATATTAAATGGAGCCACATACAAAAGCAGTTTCGGTAAAGAGCACTATTTCCAAAGCTACACATATAAAGTCACTATTAAATTTAGTGTTCAGAGCATTAGTATTTTATATATAGATCCTAAATTTGAATTTCTGTATAGTACAAAACTTCAACAAGAAGTTTTTACATACTCTCAAAAGATAATATAAGGTGTGATACAAAAATGAAATTCCTGGTTAGCTTTATTATAAAATCTATAACCTTGTGTGTTAATTCTTAAAATTCATAAAAATTTATGTCCTAAAGCCATCCATATACAAGCAAATTAAACAGAAATTAAAAAACCGTGTGTTTAATTGTAGCATAAAACTGATTCATAATTAATGCCAGTGACAAACTGAATTTCTCCACAAAGAAGCAAAACGGGATTGCCAATTTGGAAAGAGAGATAGAGTCACTGATCTGGGAATTAGTGGAGGAACGCAAGCGAGAATGCTTAGAGACATCATCATCAGAAAAGGATCTGATGCAGTTACTGTTGGAAGCAGCCAATACCAATAGTGATCAAAATCTGGGGAAGGACTTTTCCAAGCGTTTCATTGTGGATAATTGCAAAAACATATACTTTGCTGGCCATGAAACTACTGCTGTTGCAGCCTCTTGGTGTTTGATGCTTCTTGCTTTACACCCAGAATGGCAATCTCGTATAAGGACAGAGGTCGCTGAACTTTGCCCCAGTGGCATTCCAGATGCAGATTCTCTCCCTCTGTTGAAAACGGTACGTGCACTTTGATTTTAAGAAAGCATGTATATATATCTTCCTTGTTTTCATTTAGAAATATAATAAAATCGTTCATATGTTTTCATCCAATAACTTAAATTTTTTTTTAGAAAATTGGTTAATGACACGAGTGCTATGAATACGTGGTCTAAAGTTTGATCCTTACTCCGCCTCTTAATTGATAAGCAATCTAAAGTTTGATCCTTACTCCGCCTCTTAATTGATAAGCAATCGTTTCACCCAACAGTTCAAACTTATAAATGTCGAATCTTTAATGATTTTATATTATATCTCTTTATCATATTCCACACCTTTTGGCAATTTATAAACTTTTTTTACACTGATAGATATTAGTGCTTACAGGTAACTATGGTGATTCAAGAAGTGCTACGTTTATATCCACCAGCAGCCTTTGTGTCAAGGGAGGCATATGAAGATATCCAAATTGGAGACTTAAATGTTCCTAAAGGCGTTTGTTTATGGACACTGATCCCAACATTGCACAGAGATCCTGAAATTTGGGGAACAGAAGCGAATGAGTTTAAACCAGAAAGGTTCAGTGAGGGTGTCTCTAAGGCTTGCAAGTATCCTCAGGCATATGTGCCATTTGGATTGGGTACTCGCTTGTGCTTGGGGAAAAACTTTGCCATGGTTCAATTGAAGGTTGTGCTAGCCCTTATCATCTCAAAGTTCAGCTTCTCTCTATCTCCTAGCTATAGCCATTCTCCCGCATATAGAATGATTGTAGAACCAGGACATGGAGTATATATTCTCATTCAGAAAATTTGACCCGACCTGATCGATGACCCAAATTCATCAAGCTTTTGGTTTTTCTTTGACATGTAATATTTATGTGTGTTTAATTAGATATAAAACTATGGCTTTTATAAGAGTTATGTTGTAGGAAAAATGACTGTGTTATGTTATAGAGATTCGTTTTGCGTGCCGAAGTTTTTTTTTTGCTGCGAGTTCCACAAAATGTTATGTGTGTAGGAAATTTTTTGTAGTCATGTTAAATGATAGATGATAAACCCTAAAACTATTGCTTAGATTTTAGAAGAGTTTCTCCCTTGACTTTAATTCTTATCTTTTAAATGTATACGTGTGTTCAGATATAGCTAGTAGCCTAGTATGACTGTTTGATCTCTCTCTCTCTTATACACACACGATGCTGCAATGATGTATCTATTTATCGATCAAGAATGTTGAATAAATACCTTCAGAGCTCGTGAGCTCAACATTATTGGTAAATAAACTTATGTCGAAGATAGTTATATACATCAACAGATGAGACACAATGAAGGTGACACATGTTTATGTAAAAAAAAAAAAAAAAATCAGAGATAAAAAAGGTCAGTGTATATATAGACCTGCCAAAGAGCATTATGTTCATAATTTTTCTATATATATCTATATCTGTATTTGCATGAGTAAACTTGACTTAAGACATTAATGACATTGTCAATTATATATTGATTATTAAAAATCTTCTTTGAAAAATATTATATATTGTTAAATGATTATTAATATCAAATACAGATTTTTTGATTAAAACATATAAAATTCTTCAACAGCACACATTAATTTTAATTAATCACCAAAATTTCAATTTATTATTATTTATGGTCGGAGTGTATTCACAATTTCATTTTTATCCAAACTGGTAAGTTGCACGCAAATGGTGGCAATGGGAGTAGCGGCACACACACAGATACAGTTAGAGAAACACGTGTTAGAGGGTTTCGTTTCGAAATCCATGGAATTGAAATGGGTGAGGAGAAGAATCAGCAAAAGCTCACACCTTGAGAAGGGTAATAAGAAGCTGCTAAGACCCATGTTTCCGATTCACATTTCCACCAACCCACGCCACGTGGATCCTCACCATCTCCGAGACCTCTACGCCAATTGCAATCACTCTTGCCATAGATTCCCCAACCATGTCCGACCCGAACCCGAACCCGTGGATATCCACAAGCTCCGCGTTGCTCTGTCTCACAGTGCTGTTCTCGTCTCTGTCTTCTGCAAACCTCACCATGTTGTTCCTCATGATGATGCTTTCGCCAATTCCTTGTCTATGGTCGATTTCTTCACGCCGGTTACTCCTTCCCACGATCAATTGGTGGGGTTTGGTCGTGCCGTTTCCGATTGTGGTCTCACTGCTTCAATTCACGATGTGATGGTAACACTTGCCAATATTCAAAAAAATAAAAATATAAAAAAAAGAGATTTTTCATGTTATGGAAATAGCCCACGTGCTGAATTTGACATCTTGGTTTCTGGGGCATGCTTATATTGATTAGTTTGTCGCTGGATTTTCTTAGTTTTTTGGAATTCGTTATTGGGTTATTGGTTGTATCACTCCAGTGATGAAGTCAAATTAACTAACTTTCGGAGCAAACTGTATTTTGCGTTTTTCCATGTTTATTTTGTGAAATGCCAGTTATTCTTTCGGCTACTCAACCACTTAGTTAACATGCATGTATCAACGTGCTTTAGTGTTTCGCAGGTTATTCCATCCCTGCGGAGAATGGGAATTGGTCAGATAATAGTTAAAAAAATTGTGAGGTATGCAACATCTCTCTCCTTTGATGATTCAGTGTTAATCTGAATGGTTCCTGACTTTGATAGGCATTTTCAATAGGTAGCTGAGCAGACCAAACCACTTTTTGATGAGATTCAAGTCTTAATCACGAAGCTTTTGTCATGTTCTCATTGTTGCCATAGAATTTTGTTTTGATATCGGCGGGTGTGCCTTTATGTTTGTAGCATTGTTACTTGTTTTTGAATATGCACTATATACTGTAAAAAATGAAAATGAGATCATTCTCCCTTTCTTCCCTTTTTCTTGGCCATAAACCTTGTATGTAGATGTTGAATATTAAAGGATGATGGTATTTTCTATCTTTGGTTAAAGATCAACACATAAATCTCCAAACATCTTAATATGACCTCTTTGTTTTGCAGAATGCTTACAAATAGAGACATCTATGACATAGCAGCCCTTTGCTCAGAGAATGAGAGGTTTGTACATTATCCTTCTCGAGTGCTTGATCTTATTCCTGTACGAACAACAAGTGATGTTCTCAACTTGTGTCAGGTTATTTTTTAAGGCGTGTGGATTTGGAGGTGACATTCTGGGCTCTACTACCATGATGTACACGAGAACTGCTTCATTAACAACCAAGGAAGATGAACAGACAATTACACGTGCAGGTCGAAAGCTTTTGTTGGTTCCACCTCTTATTGAGGGGCCGTACGAATCTTCAAAGGACAATAATATAAAGAGTCAAGCTTCACTGCATGAACAGCAAGCAAAAACAAGATTGTTCTGATCAATTAGAAGAGGTTCAACGTTACCCTTTTTTTCTTCATTATTAGCAGATGTAAAATCAACTAAGGAGGGAAAATGTATAGCTGCCAAGATTTTTTCCCCATGCTTTCAATGTAAATGTGAGAAATATTGTGGCTTCTGGTAGAACACTTATTTTGTGCAGAGCACATCCATATATAAATAACAGAGGAAACCCTTAAATTGGTTCTTTAAAGATTAGGGTGTAGTCCTCTAAATGTTTTTAGCTTCTCAAAATTCTAAAAAGTAACTACATTCGTATACGAAGGACTAAAGTGATGACACAAAAGAATAAATTTGATAATTGTTTAATATTTTTAATTTAGTGATAAGAATCTTTTGAAAGGATTAATATGATGATATGTTAATCTCTGAAGGAGTTACATAAAATAGTATTATATTCAACAATGGCCTAGTTTCCTGAACGCTACAATTAATCCCCCTTGAGTGTACGTAAACATAAACAGGTTCCTGTCCTTTAACAGGGAAAAAAAGTTGGCATAAGGGTACCTCCAAATCACGCTTAGGTATAAGAATTTTCTGGTATCAAAGTAAAGTAGCCTTTGAAATACAGCAAAACATTTTCACTTAATCAGTTTTCCTACGCAACCCTAATCTATAGAAGCTTACAGGAGAAAACATCCCTTTAACATCTCGTTTTTTTCTTCCTTACGCCCTCTATGGGGATTGTATGGGTGGAGGTCTGTTTGATATCTGCTCATGGACTTCAGCATTCAACCTCACTTTGGAAGCGTCAATGGTTTGCTGTTGTGTGGATTGATATTAACAGCAAATATTGCACCAAAGTTGATGATTCTGGGAATGCAAATCCTGTTTGGAGAACCAAGTTTGCCATTCCTGTTGATGAATCAGCGCCAAACATCCAAGATTTGGCTCTGAACGTTGAAGTTTACAGTATAGACAGCATATTCTTCAGGGAAAAGCTTCATGGCTCAGCAACGATTCTTCTTAATGAGTTTCTTGTCAAGCAGGTAAAGAATTCTGAGGTGTCAAATGCAAAACAAGAGGAGGTTGGGAGCTACCAATTACGAAAGAAGAAATCCAGCAAGCCAAGAGGTTTCATTGATATTTTAATTCGTATTTATGAGGAAAAGAAAGAGCCAAATTTCCATACAGGTATATGATTATTTCACAACTTAAAGACAAAAGCAAATTTGCCTTTCAGCTTCACTGTAGCTGCTCTACTGCATTTATTTCAATGTACTTATAATGAGTTCCATAATTTGAGAGGAAGTTGTCAAGTTTGATCTAAGTTTACCTCTTTTTTGAAAAATTAACGTGATCTGAAGCCATAAGTTTGTACTGTAGGTTGTAAGGAAGAAATAGTGCTCTTAGATTGTGGTGATAATACCCAATTCACCACCGAGGAAGGATTAAGGCAAGCCTACACGCAGAAGCTGCCACAAGCTTCAATCCATCAGCCAGAAAATCATGTACAAACAAACGTCCCAGATTCCCATTCAGTGCCATTCACTTCTACTAACTATTCTGACCCATATGTGGGTGAACCAAGCTACCATGCGGCAACCAGACCAAGCTATCAACCACCTAGAACTAGAACTCCACCATCACCACCACCACCCTCAAATGTTGGCTATATTCCCACTTTTATCCCAAGAAATGATGGCTTGCCACCAAGCTACACATACATGCGTAACATGCCACCATCCAGGGCAGTTTCTGCTCAGAGGGTATCTCCCGGTGTCGCAATGGGGATAGGTGCTGGGGCATTAGCAGCTGGTGCTGTTATATTTGGTGATGACTTCATGTCAGGATTTGATGTTCCTCCAGGCCTAGGAGATGCTAATCTTAACATAGAAATTGATCCTCCTTTCTGAACAAGCATCAATCAACTTGAGTAATTACATTTGGCTGCACACAGCCTATCAGCAAACCAGTTGTGGCCATTGTATAAGGGTTCCACATTCTTAAGATTAATTGTGCTAAAGAAAATGCTGAGTTTCATTTATAGGTCCGAAAGATCAAGTTATTTTATTATTTTTCTTTGAAATTGGCAATATTTTCTTTAATAGCTTCATGCTAATATTTTTGACCCAAAAGAAGAAGGTAGCTTAAAATCAAAATCATTGATCAGAAACTGCATGAGATTTCGTCCCTTAGATATGTATTATTGTATTATATATATATATATATATATATATATAAACACTGCAATTCAATAAATTGAATGACTGGACCATGAACTGCATTCCCAGCAGTTATACACATCACATCCCAAAATCAAATAATTTGAAGATTGCTTGTTAAACAGTAAGTGTTGTTACATCCGAGACATCCATGCTAGGCCCAATGGTCAATGGTATAAATCGAGTTACAGATTATTCAGGCAGGTAAACATGCAGAGGATTTCTTCAAGCACTGTAGCAGGCTAGCAGCAATAAACTATAATATAAAATTATTTGTAATTGCTTATCATCATTTTTTTACTTCCAAATTTTTCATTACCTGCTAGACAGGGTATGCATCAATACACCTTTAATGAATCTACATCCATCTGATAAAATTGCATTAGTGTCTGCCTAATATTATATGGATCTTCTATGAAGTAAAATGGGAAGCTTGAATTGTAGAAATTTCACATTGCGGATATTAGATATTGTTCGTTGGAATCTCCTACTAATCTCCTTAGGAAGTTTTCAACAATTGAAATAAACTCCTCCACTTTTTCTTCATGGGGCAGATGACCACATTGCTTAATGACTTCAAGCGATGCTCCTGGTATGACTCGTGAAAGTCTCTCAGCATTCCATGAAGGGACTAATCGGTCACTATCACCAGTTACAATCAAAACTGCTCATTCAAACAACTATCAGCAATTATGCTCAATATTCAACTCAGATTAGATTGCTACTGGAAAGAGATACATGAATCAACACGGATTCAGGAACAAGAACCAGCAAAATTCCAAGGAATTGAACAAGTACTTACATAAATGAATCTATAAATCAAAACTATGTGCCAATTGATTGGTCAAGTTCATAGAAAATCTCTAGTAATATTGATTGGCACTTAGCAGCTATATTCTGTCAATTGAACATCTTGATCCAGATTTGATTTTAACACAGAAGTATCTAGTGGGTTGAACAGTGTACAAATAAGGTATGAGCCTCTTGTCATCTTGGTTAATCTCTAGCGAAAGCATAAACCAGTTATTAATATTTTTCTTGATACAGAGGGCGAACTGGAGCGGAGGTAAAACTGTTTCTTTGTGACTGAAAGGTCACGTGTTCGAATCTGGAAAAGAGCCTCTTTGCAATTATTTGTAAGGGTAAGGCTCCGTATAAGGATTGCCATCACCCCACACTCGCTAATCGGATTTAATTGGAGAGTGGTTTTAATATTTTTCTTGATCAGTTATTCAAAGACAAAGCCAAAAAGGTCGAGGACAAAAAAAAAGCAAATAAAAGTGCATGTACATAGGATAAGTGACATCACCAGGACACGATATTTCATGAAGTCTTTCGGAAAGTGATGGCTTTGTTTGAGATTCCTCATCTAGAAACATTGCAGCAGTGTATTCCACTAGTGCCCTATCCCAATCCTTAGTCCTCAATGGCTGCATTCAGTGGTAACATAAGGTGAGCACTGACTATTTGAGTACGAGGGAAATAAAAAAAATAAAATACTGACAAAATAAGAAAATAGGAAATTGCAGTGAGATTACCTTTGTATAACCACCAAGGACATGCTCAGAGACCTGCTTTGGGTCATACCATGCATTTCGAACTGCAGCAGTACCAAACTTATCAATTGCCATTCTTACCTGAGATGCATGTAAAGAATGAAGCCATCAATCTAGCGATCATGACAAATTATTTATAGTGTCAGTTTGAGAATTACAGTCTAACTAAAATAGAAGCCAAAATACGCAAGAGTCATCCAACAAGAAACAATCTAATCAGGTTTTCCTCGTGTAGCTCACTATATGTACTTCAACTTAAGCATTTCAAGCTATGAAATACAAAAATTGGTGAAAAGGAATTATATGGAATACCAACTCATTGGAAAGGTTTTCATGAGTTCAATGTTACTGTGTTTGATGTTTGAGCCAACAATTCCTTGTTTCTCTTGGATTATTATATTTTCCAATAATAATTGAATCAAAACGAAGATTGGTATTGCATTAGCCATGAACAAGTTTATTACCAGCATTATAGCAAGGGAAGAACGCAGGATAGCTGATAAGAATTTCCTATACAAAGAGTTGAGCATATTCGTCATCTGCTTCATCATCTGTGTTATTGCCTCTGCAATGTACTTGGTAATCTTGGACAACATCTTGTAAAGCCCAAAAATTGGATTTTTTCCGATAGAACTGTTGTCTTCTTTCATTTGGTTATCTTGTCTTGATTGATTTTCTTTAACAACTCTGGGTCCAGTAAGTGGGGCAAAAATTGCTGGAGCAATGAGGATCAGAGCAGCAACACGATTGGGAGCTTCAAAATATGTATTAACTGCTACAAGTGAACCAGCTGAGTGCCTGGCATGTCATTTTGGGGACATCTCAGCTTCTAAAAAAAGGAACTATGGTGCAGGGTATATGAGAATATACTTCTTTCCATTGTTAATGATCCATTACCAGTTATATAGCAATATAATCTGGCTTCAATGGACGGTTAAGATGAAAAAAAGGAACAAAACACCATTAGAAATATGTTATTTTTATTTACCAACATGGGGCATTCATGTTACTAATGTCTGATTAGTCTGATTCCGTATGCCAAGACTACTACTTCAGAATGGTGAAAAAAAAAAAAAAAAACCTGATCGATTTAACACTTATGATTTGAAAAATGATAATCATATTAATAAAGTGACACATAAATGTAACAACTAGGATAATCAGATAAATACATATCCATATGCAGGGATGCAACTTACAATCGCCTGTTAAGCTATCATCATATAACTACAGGGGGAAGCATGCTCTACTTAGGCTGATGAAAATCGCCTGATATCTAACAAAAATAAAGCCACTTAGCAAAACAGAAGATAGAATATTCACATACCCCACTAAAATTGCCTTCTCAGCATTTAACAAATCCATGAAGTGCAAGGTAGCAAGCACTGCAAATGCCATTGAGTATACATTTAGAGGTTTTGTGTCTCTTGTTCCTGAAGAAAGATGCCTAGATAAATTCATCCTTGATGTCAAACCAAAGGCTGGCCTATCAAAAGCAAGAACTTTTGAACCAGTCACCTCTGCCAAAGGCTTCATAACTTGTTTCCATGAGAAAACCGAGGCTCCAAATCCATGTAACAGAATCACAGGAAACCCTAGCTTCTTGATTTGGTGAGAAACAGTTTCACTCTGGAACATGCTTTGTGCCTGGGATTCAGCATCATATATCTTGTGGTGTATATGAACTCCTTTGTACTCACAAAAACAGCTGTCTAGATCAGCTAAAAGCTTTGGATCCACCAACTCATCCTGGTCTATGCCAGCTATCATCTTCTTTTTCTTCTTTGCTCCCACATCCAACAACTGCTCTGGAAACATGGGGTTCAACATAAAACACTCAAATAAGTAACCTAGCAATAATGCTGAATTTTCCATAATAAAAATAACCCCAATGACAAGTTTTCATTTTTTCTTTTCTTTTCTCCTAGTATGTTCTAGAAACCAACATAAATTCACAGAAAATAAGAGAACTTTGGTCACTGATCATTGACAAGTTATGTGAGGTTTTTTACTTCTTCTTTCCCATACTTCATCGGTTCTTCCCATCAAATAAAAGCAACAACAAATAAATGGAACTAGTTTGACAAAGACAAATAAAGAAAAAGATAGGGACCCAAAATTACCAGAATATTCAGCACCTGAACCGCTAACTGATGGAGCTGAAGAAGCAGAGGCAACAAGACTATTCTTATGAGTAGCACAGTTTAGATAGTTATTGCGGCGATGGGATAAATAAGGACTAGGAATGTTCACCAAACCCAATTCCCCACAAAACACCCTCATTCTCATCATCTGCTACGGCACTTCACCCAAATCGCTTCTCTTTAAAACCAGCTTAAGCTCAATGCTTCATTGCCTCCTCCTAAACGGATAGAATAGAATACAATTACCGTGGCCAGTAATAAATAACTAAAGAATAATGCCACGTATACTAGCTCAACAACCAATCATGTTTTTCTTTTGATGATTTTTTTTATTATCCTAGTTCAAAAACAAACTAGGAATAATAAAAAAAGTATTTTTAACCTTGTGTAATGAGATAAACTTCGTCAGACTCTCCTACGACATCGTTTTATGTTCATTTTTGTGATTGTGCGTGAATTACTATAATGGTGTCGGGCAAAGTGAGAGAATCAGAAGAGTTTATTGTCTTTAGATTGTAGGATTAGATGTGAAATCAATCAAAAGAATAGAAATGGAAGCTCTGTTGTGCAGAAAACTGGGTGATCCAACGGTGTGTGTGGAAGACGATTCTAGCCCAATATTTGTGTCAAAGAATCACCCAATTCCTGAACTGGATTCTCCCACTGCGGTGAGAGTGAGGATTAAAGCCACAAGCTTGAATTTTGCAAATTACTTGCAGATACTGGGCAAGTACCAAGAGAAAGCCCCTTTGCCATTTATCCCTGGATCCGATTATTCTGGAATCGTTGATGCCGTTGGCCCTAAAGTTTCCAACTTTCGAATTGGGGACCCCGTTTGTTCCTTCGCCCCTCTTGGCTCTTTTGCTCAGTTCATCGTTGTTGACCAGTCCCAATTGTGAGATTCCGCTCCTGCTGCATTTTACTGTTAGTCTGTTACATTGCTAGATAAATATAATATAAAATAGAGAAATAATTATCAGATAATTATCTCGGAGACAAAGGAGAGAGGTCCACATTTTTTTTTTACAACTAGTGACCCACTATCTTGTTTATGTTACATGAGATAATTATTTCATGCAACATAAGATTAATAGATCCCTATAAAATAATGCCATCACTTAACCTCGGTTGAATTGATTGCTCTACGAGATATCAGAACCTGTAATCAAGTGGTCACAAGTTTAATCTTCATTACCCCATTCTATTAAAAATAGTAATTAAATATTGTGTATACTTAAACAGTTTGAGCTATTGGGTTGAATTAGTTGCTTTTTTTTTTTTAAGATATTTGTTCATGTTTGATTCGGGGATGGTTGAATGGTTGCTTTTACATACATTTTAGATATTCTTATTTTTTAAGTATGTAAAGTTGTTGGCTTTGAAGGTTTCGAGTGCCAGAAGGTTGTGATCTTGTTGCTGCTGGAGCACTTGCTGTGGCATTTGGCACTTCTCATGTAGCACTTGTCCATAGAGCTCAATTAACCTCTGGTCAGGTATCTATGGTTTACTTTACTTGTTGTTGGGTATGTATAGTAATGCATGTTGTTCTGTCTCTTGGTGTGGTTACATGGGTTGTGGCATTCTAGGTGTTGCTGGTTTTGGGTGCAGCAGGAGGTGTGGGCCTTGCAGCTGTGCAAATTGGAAAAGCATGTGGTGCCATTGTCATTGCTGTTGCTAGGTAGTGAATTGTTTATTATATATAGGTTGCTTATGACATATAATGTCATAATCATTGACCGGATTCCTGCATTTTAATAGTTATCCCCACCTACATAGTATCCCTTGGAGTTTTGAGTCTTTCTTGTTTTGCATAATCCGGTGTCAGGGGAGCTGAAAAGGTGCAGCTCTTGAAATCGCTTGGTGTTGATCATGTAGTGGACTTGAGTAATGAAAATGTTACTCAGAGTGTCAATGAGTTTCTTAAAGCTAGAAGGCTTAAAGGGATTGATGTCTTGTATGACCCGGTTGGAGGCAAGCTTACTAAAGAATCTTTGCGGCTTCTGAAATGGGGAGCTAACATTCTGGTAATTGGGTTTGCAAGTGGAGAGATTCCTGTCATCCCTGCCAACATAGCTCTTGTTAAGGTACTTCAGAAATGATGTTTCAGATTATGAATTTACCTTGTGTAACGTTATTTGCTTGATCGCTAAATTACTGGATGCTTGTTGCTTGATATGATCATGATTTATTCACATAGATAATAGATTTTAAATTTAAAATCACATTGTGCGAGAAATAATTTGAAATTAATTGGGAAGGGATATGGAGAGAAGCACACCTGACAATTGGCCATCAACATTGATTCAATCATCTCTTTGTTGTCTCACTTAATATAAAAACTGTAGCTTCTGTCGTTTGGGAAGCCACTAGATATCCTAAGTTGGCTTCCCAAAATAATGTCCTCAATTAAGTGTACCCAGGTCATTGCATAAATACTAGTGTAATTGCACAATTTGTGTATTACTCATGCTGCTGCTTCCTTGAGATTTAATCATTGTTAAATTGCTGGCTAAGGCTTTTAATTAGCCTGCAAATACTTTCATCTGCAATCTTATATCTATTGTCATATAGAAACAAATCTAAATTTGCCTGGGCATTTTCAATGACTGTATATAATTGCATATATCAATCATTTGCATATAATAATGATAAAATTTTTAACTTGCTGTGATGCACAATATTGGGCATCAAGTAAAAGTCTCTCCAAAATTCTGTCTGTGACATCCAAGAATTCTGCAGAAGAGTTTATAGTACGATACTACTTGATGGGTATGGTGTAGATGCATATTATATCTACTAAACATGGAAACTTTTGAATTGTCAAAGAGTAGTTTAACAATATATACAGGGGTTAAGTTTAAAAGCTGCTAGAGTTTGACTGCTTTAACCAACCAACAAAAAACTTACAATTCCATGTATTATTGCAACATGCGAAGCTGTGATTTCGTTTTCTTTTCCTTTTAGACAATGAAGATGAAAAATATCTTGTTAAATTCAATGGTCGCTTTATGCTATGTATTTAAAACAGTATAAAATGTTCACCAAAAAAAAAAAAAAACAGTATAAAACCAGAAGCCAAACAAATAGCCCGTACGATGCTTTGTCTTTCTACCTTAGCACTAAACAACTGATCTAAGGTTCTTTTCCAGAGTTGTGGGGTGTGAAATTTACATCCAAACTATAAATTTAGGATTAGATTGGAATTAGGGTGAGTTTCAGAAAAAACAATAATTTTTATTATTTTAGGTAATGGAAAAAAGATGATATAAGGATCTGAGATTGGGGAATTCTAAGTTATCCGGATGGTTAACAAATCTCATTAATGAATTAAGTCTACAAATATCAAACTGCATTAGATGAAGATAGGAAGAAGACCAAGGCACCTAAGAGACATATCACATGCCTAGACAGATAGGGTTCTCTAAAATACTCTCTATTCTGTATCTGTTTGATAACTAGGCACATCACTTATAGAGTAGTCATCATGAGGCCAAGCTAAATAACCAGCTATTGATAAACAAGATAAAAATTGACAACTTGAATTGAAGAAAAGCCCATAGCACCATGCATAAATATATGACTAAATACTAGATTCTTAGACCCTCATGCAAGCTACTCACCGTTTTAATAAAATCACTAAAACACTCTTATGGCTGAAAATATTACCATTAGCCCGTAAATCAACATTAAACCAAACTAGTGAGATCTTTGGATCTTCAGACTTTTAACTTCTTGCTTTCTGCTGCGCGCATTACATATTCACATCAATCCTGCCAGAGCTGGTATAAATTGTTAATGGAGAAGAATCCGTTTACAAATTTTTTTTACAAATTACACTAAGTATGACCGGTCATACATTCTTGATTGAAGTATGACCAGTCATACTTAGTGTAGTTTGTAAGAGTTTATAAACAAAATGTTTGTAAATATAACCTTCTCCATTGTTAATTATGATTTCTTTTATTTAAAACCATTGTGCCAGAATTGGACAGTGCATGGCCTTTATTGGGGTAGCTATAAAATACATCGGCCGGCTGTTCTTGAAGATTCTCTGAAGGAGCTACTGTCTTGGTTGGCAAGAGGCTTGATTTCCATCCACATTTCTCATTCTTACCGCCTTTCAGAGGTAAGGAATGTAGTTATATACTTTGTTGAATTTATCATTAGATCATAATTAAATAAATTTCGTATATTGGTTGAATTTATCGTTTGTTTATATTTTTATAATGACAAATTGATATTTATAATTATAAATTTTTACCACTTGCCACGTCATGTCTTCTACATCTCTGTGCTTCATAGATGTTCACCGGGGGCCTAGTACTATAATATATGGTGTAAACAATTTCTTATAATTGCAGGCCCACCTCGCATTTTCTGCCATCAAGGATAGGAAAGTTATTGGGAAGGTGATGATTGTTTTTGATGACAAATTTACAAGATCTAAGCTCTAACTCTGCCAAAATTCCGCTACATGGTTGAAGAATTTGTTACAGGGACTAGGAGATGTTACTATTGTAGGTAACAAAATAAAGGAAGCAATAATTGCGCAATTATTATGTAAAATAATAACCCCCTCCCTTTCCTTATCCTCTCCCGGTAACAGCCTCTGCATCGTTATGTAAATCTTTAACTGCTAAAATTGGATTTTATTTCATTTTTTTTTTCTTCAAATTTTAGTACTGCTTTCGTTACATGATAATTTGTGTACAATGTTTCAACTGGTGTCAACCACAGCGAATCCCTGTTGCCCAACCATTTTAGCGTTTGCAAAGATTCAATTGACCTTTTGGAGGAAGGTATCACGAAAAAGTTTCCTTTGAAAATAATTGCCTCATAACACGTGGAAATCATAGTTAAGGTGGGGAAAAGGTTAAACAAACAGGCTAGTATCAACCTCGTTAGTTTTTTACCCATAAACAATGCATGGATGGAAGAGGTATAAAGCTACCTCGTTAATTTCTTGCCAAACCACTGTTTCTGCGGCCATTTCTTTCTCTTCGTTCCATCATCAAAATTTCCAAAACACACTTTTTTGGAGGAGAGACACTAAGAGCCCGTTTGGATGAACTTTTTTTTCTTCAGAAGTTGCTTTTTTTTTTTTAAAAAAAAAAAAGTACTTTTCATTTTTAGTTCGTTTGGATGTCTGCTTTTAAAAAAGCAGAAGTCACAAAAAAAATCAAAAACCTACTTTTTTCTGAAGCTAAAAATTTTAACTTCTAAAAAAAGCAGAAGTCAAAAGTCAAATATTTTTTTTCAAAATCTAAATATTTTTATAAAAATATAAATAGCTTTAACTTTTGTAAAAAGGACTTCTAAAATAAGGAATAGATAAAAGTTACTTTTTTCAAAAGTGCAAACAAATGGACTCTAAGAAGGGCGTTCTACATGGAGGTGATTAGTTTTTGCGGATTTGTGATCAAAATGTCACGTTTTATCAAATTTTTTATCCAAATGCCACGCGAACATTATTTTTTACTAGACTGTCATGTGTCATAATTCGCTAGTGAATTTCGTGGCCAATGATTTCGTGACACATGACCATATTGCAGACCAAATTCGGTACCAGTGGTAGCGAATTATGACACGTCAGCTTTTTCCTGCGAAAGTGTGCCACGTGTGATAAAATCATTGGTGAACATAATATGCTACACAGTGTAGCGAATTAATGTTTGCTTGACACGTGTCATTACTGTTGACTGTGCAGCCTGACATGGCATAATTCGCTACACTGTGTAGCAAATTATTTGCAAGCATATTTCGCTGCACAATGTGCGAATTATGCCACGTGGCATTATAGGAAAATTTACTATTGGCGTGACAGTCTGGTAAATATTTTGGCCAGGCGTGGCAAAATGATCACTGTTCCAGTTTTTGCTCCCATTCACGAAGGCTATCCATAAACGTTGACTTTTTATTTTTTAAATTTTCTATGTTAATGGGCTATGATGCATCGACACTTTAAAAAACCTGGCGTGTCATGTCTGATACGACTCAAAAAAGGGTTCAAAGGATAGGTTGCGTTGCGTTACGTTTTTAATTCCAACTATTAGATTCGTTAGATTACGATTATCATTTTATTGAGATTAATATAATATTTGTAATATTTTATATTTCTTTGCAAATTGATGGATATTATATTATAAGTTTAACTTTATTTTTTTTGTTAAATTATTAAATACTAAATATAATATGCATTATATAAAGGCTTTAATGTTTCTACAGTGAATGTAGATAAGTTATCTACATTCGTTCCAAAAACGACGTCGTTTTGAGTTGAAAAATTTAAAAACTATAATAAAAAAATTATTATAACCCTGAAACAAATTATAATTACAAAAATACCTTGATTTTCGCCTCAAAACGACGTCGTTTTAGGCTCAATGTAGATAAGTTATCTATATTACTTATCTACATTGACGGTAGAAAAAGCAAACCCTTATATAAATTAAAAATATTATTTAATATCAAAACATATCCTAACGTGTCAAAATCTAATATTTTTTAAAATTAACGTATTGAAGTGTCTTATTATGTCTCATATCGATACAACATAGTTAAGGGGTAGTATTGTCATAGTAAATAATTTTTACTATCATGTTGCTTATAACGTGCCTACCAAATACATAATATAAGAGCTTATTAGCTTCTTTATACTATCAGGTGCGTATAACGAAGCCAGAGCTAATATGTATTGTATACGCGAGTGACATACATGTACCATGTAACATGACTGAATACCCCAACAAAATTTCTCAGGGCATGGGATTAGTAATAGATATTCAAAAAGTGATTTATTTATGATGCAGCTGTTGCTATCGGTATTCCTCCTCATTAAATTTTTTTTAAAAAAAAAAATTCCCCCAAAATATACATACATACATACAGCAACATATCTCAAGATACTCCAAACGGGGGTCATCATATTTACACATGATGAAAAGAGTTTATTGCCAGGTGTTGGACACATCATATTTACATGACTTTCAGAAGAGCTTATTGCTTCGAAATGATATTGAGCAACACGAAATAGTTTATCTGGTCCTATTTTCAAATTTTAGGAACCGAACATACTCCTGCTGCAACACCTCTCCCCCATGTACTGGATCAAAGCTGCATCTGTAGAAACTGATACCACAGACAAAAGAGAGCAGAGATTGTGAGCGAAGATGAGGAGATTAATGAGAACTAAGTTCCTTAAGTGATCTTGAAGAGGCTAAAAGGAAGTAATAAAGAAGTCACACACTAAATAGTGTTGTACATTAAAAAAGCAATCCTTTTGAGGCTAACGAAATCAAAACATGCGATCAACTACAGAGCAAGAGGGAGGGGAATATATCAAACAAATTATACAGAAACAATACTTATATAGAAGAAGCTGCTGAACTTTCTCCGCATTTGGAAGTAAATTATATGTGTTTAAGAGTGGGAATCTGCTGACTCCAATTGACAAATCCCCAATAACAGTAAGATGATTATAGATACACATACCTCCCATCCATACCAGCAATTATCACAGTGTTCTGAGATCCAAATGCCACAATGAATTGTGTGTTTTCAGGCAAACGGAACTGTGCAAATGACCATTCTGAGCTAAAATATTTTGGTAAAACCCCTACAATGTTGTCAAGGAAAAATGGTAAGCACGAAAAAAAACGCAATATATACCACAAATATCATGCAAATTTTGATTTTAAAAGTAAGCTTCAGAACCATGAGTTGATTTACAGAACTTGATTCGGCCATGCTTTGCAAGGACCTGAATCAGAAAGAGTCAAAGGGATAATGCTAGGTGGACAGCTCTAATAAAAGCATAGTAAGCACAACTAATGTGCAGAGCCATTGATTTCATGTATATTTGTGCAGAAAAGTGTTGATGTAACCCTGCACAAATCCCAAGGTAAATCTAATGGAGCAGAAGAAATAGACTTTTTCTGTGTCATATATCTACAGTTACCCTTTTCTAAAGAACCAATTCAAATCAAAAAGTTTAAACTATTAGGTAAATGCCACGTTAGTGCGTTTATATTATATTTCTCTAACACCTTTCAAAAAGGGATGAACAATTGGAACAGCCGAACAGGGCCAGCAGGCACACACACACACATCACCCCGTCCTGGGGACTGGGGAGGAGGGTAATCCTTTTTCATGATGTGGTATCACATTTTATACCAAGCAAAAAAAAAAAAAAAAACCACTCTCCTGTGCATAAAAATAAAAAAACGAGAGAATTCAGATAGCTCATTAGAGGTGAATCAAGTGATACCATCAAGGTTTCTAAATCTACACAAAGGCCTATAAATTAACATTTAAAAAAACACACACCCTGTATAAGTATTAAAATGGGTAAACTGGAGAAAATTATCGAATCTCCAAATTATGAGAATTCCAAGTGCTCAGCAATCAGCATTATACTAAAGAAAATATATTTTACCTCTCATGAAAGATAATGATGAATTGGGGTTGGCACCAGTATTTGGAGAAACCAATGGATCTAAAGAAGTTGAAGAATTCTGATGAAACAGTGCAGGTCCTTGAGCAGCGTTTGAATGAGTCAAACTATCCTCCCCAAACACTCTCACTCTCAGGCTGAATACATGAACAGTGCCTTTGTCACTTGATGCTGCCAACCACTGCACATTTGGAGACAAAGCTATGCTGTTGATTTCAGCTCTATCCATCCCTCTTCTTACCTACAAGAAAGGGAAAATGGATGACAGAACATGAAAACATAAGAGGAAATTTGATAAAGATTTTTTGTGGACAACCCATGAATATTGAGGTGTAATAAGCTTCTTTTTAGAAGCAATGTAAAAAAAAATAACTGCAAGACATGCTAAAACGTTATTAACGTAAGGAGACTTCCAAAAGTTGCAAAGGAAATTGTTATATCCTATATGTATTTGAGAATGATCAAGAAGTAGGGGTGTGCAACACAATAAGCAATTCACAATAATGAACGTACAAGATGTTATTAAATTCTAAAGTTGAATAGAGTTTGTTTTGTTTCCCACATTCAATTAATTATAAGAGGAATATGGAAAACTTTTCAATAAAATAAAGAGGGAGTGTTACAAAAAAAAGATTATATTCCAGTAAATCCATCTTAACTATGCAGATGCGAAAATTAAAATCCCCCACCGCCCAAAAAAAAAATACAAAGCATGAAGTTAGACATAATAATGGTTTATCAAAATAATTAAACCCATTGTAGTTACCTACTTCTTGTAAACGAGACCCGTCCATTGTGTTGAAGATTCTAATCAACGTGCCCTTTACACTAGCAGTTGCAAGAAGGAGACCATCCATTGTCAAAGTGAAGCATGCAATTTGAGAATCATGAGCATTGATTAATTTTGTAACGTTCAATCCAAAGTGTTCAACTCGAACCTGTCCTTTGTGACGACCTGGACAAGCCAAAACAAATGTACTTGAATGGTGTGAAACACAGCACAACCCTCTAGGATTCGCCATAGTCTCAATCTGATGAAGAAGCTTCAAACCCATGAAGTTATAAACATATATCTTGTGCTCAAGAACAACTACAATTCGATCACGTCTTAATTTCACTCCACGAACTTCAGACCTAAATGTAAATTCACCAATGCACCTGCTCTGATGATCATCCCAAATCAAAACTTTATTGGGTGGGTAGTGGGAATTAGCTACAGCACCAACAAGTGCTAGAATATTGCAGCGGAACAGCATCTCTACAATTTTAAAACCACCACTTTTTAAATCACGTCTGAAAGTTTCTTTGAAAGGTTCACAATTATAGATACGAAAACCATGACTTGTGCCTGCAGACAAGCAACCATAGTCCTGATTCCATGATATTGAGAGCAAGTCCGTTTCATCATTTTCATTCATATCTGCATTGGGCCGGGAAAAAGAAGAGGTCCCAACTTCCGGGGATTCATAATTTCCAATCCCTGAAGATGGAAATAATCCTTGAGATGTTGAAACAGGCGAGCTCATATGAGATGAGGGGGAACCTGCCAGCATTTATCGCACTTGATAACCACGATTGACCAAGGTATAGAAAGTGAAGTGCTGCAAAGTAATATCTGTTGCAACAGACAAGAAAAATTCATTGTTGTTACTTGAAACAAATTAATCAGAGTCTGTAAAGTTTGCAAGTTGCAACCTGGTAGATGAAAGTAGAAGGAGGGAATTGATTACATACTAATAAATGCAACATTTTTATATTGTTACAATATATTCAAGAATAGCTGCCTGTCTTACTGCTCACTCAAACAGGCAAAAAGCAAATAAATAGTAAGGCAAGATAGTTGGTGTTTGGGAATTTCAAATTTTCTATGTTTGGTATGAGAATTAAATGACATTCAAGACTTGCAGAGTGATAATCTGCAGACATAGGACATGGCCATTATTTAGATAAATATGTCACAAAAACTGAGTTTCTCCTAGACAGCTGAACCAATCCTTGACTTTCAACACAGTTCTTCAACATAATACATTAACTCAAGTAACAAGAACCATATGCCCCTTTCCTAATCCTTCTGCAGCTCAGTCTTTTCCCACCTCATTTTCTTTGTAAAATCATATATATATGTAGTAAGCAACAGCCTGTTTCAGCTGCTTCACCATAACCAAAATTTTAGTATATTACAGTTAAACTCATTGCTTAGGTATTATTCAAATCTTCCATGAACCTATATACCTGACATTTACCTTAGTTGCAAATCGTACTAATTCTACTAGTTTTCTGTTTTCATGCATCAGTTCAGCCACCACCAAAACCCCTAGTATCTATATATCACTTAAACTGACAACCTAGGATTCCAAATTCATTAGACTTGTCTAAGCAACATGTGTTTGATGCCCTTCAAAGTTCAAACGGATTAATCATTTAAGTTAGGGGTGTTCATCAACCGATTCAAACCGAAGTGGCTGAACCGAAAAATCGATAACCGAATTAACTGAAAACTGAAAACCGAAAAAAATCCACATATTTTAATTGGATTGAATCGGCTTTCGGTTTTGTTGGTGAAAACCAATCCAATCCAAACCGATCCAATGTATTATGTATTTATTCAATAACATCTTGGATGTTATTGATAGCAAACTACCTTGTTTTAGTTTTTTATTGTCTATTACTCTATTTTAACTCTTCATGAGTTTTAAGACTCGTTTTAGTTTGAAGACTTGAATTTTTCAGTGAGTGGTTTGTAACTTTGTATGGCTTCATTATGATATAGCTAGTGATTTCTATGGCTGAGATTTTAGGCTTTACGAAAAACCGAAAACCGATCCAATCCAAACCGAATAAAATTGAATTGGATTGGATCGGATTCGGAAAAAAATCCAAACCAAATGGATGATTAAATGATCAAATCGAATGGATGATTAAATGATCAAATCGAATAGATGATTAAATGATCAAACCGAAGGGATTAGATCAGATTTTTTTTGCTTCAAAACCGATCCAATCCAGACCGCGAACACCCTAATTTAAGTGATATATAGAGAGCAATTTGAAGGTGATTTATCCAGTGTAGCAGTCAACATGCCCATATAACGTTTTAATGTAAAGCAACCTTACCATGGGAAAAAATAAAATAAAAATCAAGCTTTCAATCATTTTACATAAGTTGATAACAGGTTTATCTTTTATCATTTTTTTTTTATGGTTAGTGTAAACCAAAATTATGTGTTTAAGCTATACTTATTTCAACCCAACAAAGATACTCTTTAGAAGTGCATACCAACAAAATGCACCATATTTACATCTTATGATATCTACAAGGAAGGGTAAAAATGGGATTGAGGCAAGAGGGTACCGGAGGAAGCAATCACGCAGAGCAACACTGACCCACAAAGAGAAAATTCTCACTCTTTCCAGCAACGATTTCTCACTTCATCATGCCTGCATATATCCCATAATCAGAAATTTCAAAACAGAAAAACAGGGAACCCAAACAGGAACTAATGAGAACAAAATCAAAATTAGCGAATTATGAAGCGGAAAGGTTCATTTTCTTTGGGAATATCGAATTGAAAACCGATGAAAAATGAAATTCCCAGTAATGGGTGTCCAAGAATATGCGCACCATAAGATCATCGAAGCAATAATAATAATAATAATAATCTTAATAAAAATAAATTGCATAAAGATGTTACGGACAGCGAAGAAATCGGGATCAGAATGCTAAGCGTGAAACAGACGCTTCTCTTCCAAATTCCTATCTCTGTTTCTTTGTTCATTAACTGGCTTTCTTTCTTTCTTTCTTTTCTACGTTATTTATTTATCAAAGAAATTCAGGGCTCCAAACGCATGTCTAGTTATTTTTATTAACATGTAGTCTATATAATATATAAGCATGTATGAGAAATATATAAAGAAGCTACGTTATAATGGTTGATTTATTTTTAATTCAACCATAACAAAAAAAATTGGTTGAGGAAGTATAAGCTTCTTTTATAAAAAGTTATAAAAATTTTAATTATCATAAAAAGGAAATGGTAGAATAATATCTTTAAATAATTTTTTATTGAAGTTTTTTATTTTAAATTTTTCCATCAATTCATTGATTAATCAATTAATTTGATTGAAAAGGATAAGACCACAAAGACTACAAAATTTTATACCCAAGAATCGAATTTGAGCTCAGTGGTTAAATTGGGATAACCTCATACTAATTAATACAAGTAGTTAATGATTTTATAATAGTTTCTTTGATCCCAAAGTTGGGAGGAAAAGAGGATGGCATGATAAGGGAAAAGAATTTAATTGATGTCAAATACTAAAATGTGAAAGATTATTTAGCCACGTTTAAAATGTAATTAATTTTCAAAAATAAGCTAGGGCCAAGGCACCCCTCCATCTATTATGGCTTCGTTATTGGGTAAGATCAATTTATACCGATATAAAATAATAAGTCTTACATCAAATTTTAAGTGTTAATTTATATAATTTGGTTACATAAGTACAAAATCATTTTTCCGGAAGGGACGGAGAAAAAAAAATTCTCCCAAAGACAAATTCAAACGATACGGACGAGAATTACACTCTTTGATATATATATATATATATATATTTGTCTTTTTTGTATTAATTAATGTAATTTATAATTAAAACTAAAAAATATCATACATTTTTAACACTAACTTCAATCGTCTATATTAAAAAGGAATTAAAGCCTACTACTTTCTCATTTCCTGAATACCTAATCAACTCAAGACATTAAATGAATTTTCTCATTTTTCTTTTAAACATGATCAAGGACTGTTGTTCTTGTGTGATTGCAAGGTTGCGGAATTATTTCTGAACCCACTTCTTTATAAAAATATAAGGATAACTGCATATAATTAACCCTCATTTTAATTGTCAGAAAGTCGCATAAGTAGCCTGATTAATTGACTTGCAAGACGCATTGCCATATTGCATCGACACCCGAGTCATTAACATGCATCGATCCGGGTATGAATTATTCAAATTCATTTCATTTTAATCTCCTTATTAAAAATATATAAAAAATGAATTATGATATAATCAAATTGAAATTAAAGATTAAATCACGAGTGAAATACATTTTTGAAAATCAAAATACTGTTATAAAATTGATAAAAAGATAAGAGAAAGTAAGGGAGAAAAGACAAAGAAGTAAGCTAGAATATTGATTCTCGAGTCATGTCTTTATATATATATATATATATATATATATATATATATATATATATAGGGAAAAGTGTGTATAATTTTGAAGGATGTAAAGTTGTGTCATTTTAAGAGAGAGAAAGAGATAGATAAAGGAGGAGAGAGAGTTGACAAAAAAAATAAAGTTGTGGGTCCCACTTTTTTGTGAGAGTGAAAGAATGTAAGTTGTGTAATTTAAAAGTATAGACACTTTTCCCATATATATATATATATGAGACTATACGTCAATAAAAGAGTAATTACATTTCAATACATTATTAGTGTAGTGGTTACGAAATATATCAAAAGTTATGGGAAAGCCAAGAGTCATTCACATATTTTACAACACTCCCTTTGAATGACTTTACACTATGAATATGTCTCATTAAAACCTTGCTAAAAAAATCATGTGAGATAAAACTTAAATAAGGAAAAAGAGTACAATGTTAATAATTAACATACAAGCTTTTATTATACGCTAACTTAGACTACTTCATTAAAAACTTTTTCAAGAAAAATTCAATGGGATAAAAAACTTGGTAAAAGAAAAAAGAGTGCATATAATTCCCCCTCTATTAAGTCATATAGCTAGCTACTGCTAGAGCTAAGAAAGTGGAGTAACAATTACTATTTTTCATAATGTCCATTTATAACATTTTCATATGGGCATCATTGCACTAATATTCACGCCTCGTTACAATCTTGACAGAAAACCCAATAGGAAAAACTAGTGAAGAAAAAGAGTACATGACATACGCTATCAAAGCATTACATAAACTGCCTCATTAAAAACCTTTAGCATAGAAAAATTATTTGGGAAAAAAAACTTAACAAAGGAAAAACTCCTTCATAAAGTACAAAAAAAAGTACCCACATGCCTTTCTTTTCTTTAGACCAATGAGCACTCTTTTTTTCTACTATGCACGCTTCTTCCTGCTTGATTATTGTACTCCTCTATTTTTAGAAACTTCTTTTTAGAGTTTTCCTGCAAAAGGGTCAAAGGAGATATTAGTGGAACAGGTGTACAAATAAGTCAAATTGTCCCCCCTTTTTCCTTGCTTTATCAGCTGATGATATTCTCATTTGTTCCCTTTTGGCATTTTTGTTCCCAGGATTTGGAAACATCTTTTAATAGCAAAAATTGAATGCCAGGTAGCGGAACAGATGGATTTTTATCAATAAAATGAGCTCAGATGGAAATGGATTTCCGTCCCATCTAGAGGTGTTAATGACCATGTAGATAAATTGTAAAGAAGGTAACTAAAGGAACAAGTAATATATAGAATGTACTTAACCTGACATGCAAGTAATTATTATAAATTGATGTAGAATTGTAAAAAGTTTAGTTATATTCTTATACGAGATTAATTATGAATTAATATGATTAGCTTTCGTATTTATTTGATTAATTAGTTGCGCTTAATACCATTCTGATGTTAACAAACCGGTCTGAAATGGGGTGTTACAATGCATATCTAATTTGTGATTATTAGACATATATTCAGCCTCAAAATATTCCACAAATGTAAAATTTCTATATCATGGATAGATCCTTGAAGATGACCAAAATATGATTAACGTCATTTTAATGTCTTTAGGGGAAACACTATGTCTAGCTAGAATTTTTACTGCAAATACAATATCATGCTTGTTGCAATTTGCAGAGTATAATAGTGTTCTTATGACATTTAAGATTAGGAGCTTCAGGTCCTAATACTTTCTTGTCATTTTCTTTTGGTCTAAATGAATCTGCATTCACTTCTAGTGAATGGACCATCATTGAGTCACTTATATAGTAAATTGGTGAAATAAAATAACCATTATTGGAAGATGCTCGATCTGCAGGCTGAGACAATAATATGTTTGAGACCACCATATAGTGATCTTTGCAGCTCGATGCTAAACATGTTGCGAATTTCATTCTTTCCATATAAGGTATGGTGAATCCTTCAAGGATTTTCATATAAATATCATTGTCAAGTGATCCTGCAGTTACAATGTCCGTTAAATGCATTTAAGGTGCATCCTAGTTGCCACATTGATCAAGTAACAGAACATAATAGAATTCATTCATTACGGGAGAATAATCATCACAATTGATGTAGGGTCTCTACGAAAACCCTTGTTCTTTTTTAATTGTCTCCTATCATTTATTTTTAACTGAATGCTTTTGGCATTTTTATAGTTTTGGGTGTTTGATCCAGATTATATCTTGAGACAATAAGAGTTATTGAGAAGGCAAAGGTATCATAGACGATAGTTATAATATTAATCATATTTTCTCCCTTATCAATATAGTTTATTGCATATGCTAATGTCAACCAAATCTTCATCGTTTCCCATGACATTCAGATTTGGCTGTTTCGTATTCTCGGGATTGTTGCAATTAGCAGCTGCATTTATTTCACCGGGTTCACTTTCTTCAAGATTAACCTCTTCAGTAGGCACGATGAGTGACTTATTTTCATTTTCTGCATATTTATGTCTTTAGTCTCATTCTCGCTTCTAGCATTGACTAAATTCAAACAAATTTTATCATATTAAATTTTCCACTACAGGTGGCTCATTTTTTTGCATATGAGATTTAGTCACTCCTTTGTGATCAGAAATATTTTGCATTTATCTTGCTAAAGTTTGCAAGTTAATGATGTTCTGAACTTCAAGTTTATCTATACTTGTACATGGAACATAATATTAATAATTCATTTGGTTTTTCATTCAAAATAATTTATTGGGATTCATCAAGCTTCTGGCTTTCTCCCTCTAATGCCCGTAAATGTCACTCGTTAAATATTTAATAAGAGAACAATTCACCCATCAGGGGCTCCAAGTACCTGATTCTATATTTAGTCTCAAAAACTCATGTCAATGTTAAGCCTTCAGATGACATAAGGACATATATAAAGCAAAAAAAAATGCGCAGATGGGAAACATCAAGTTCACATCCATGTACAAGTTTAGGAGAGGAGTATGCTTAAAAGCATATGAGCTAGTGAACTTCAGGTTCATAATTATTATATTCACATGATGTCCTTCAGGGACAATTAGCCGCAAAATAATATTTTTAACTGTTTGCAATGTTCTGCAAATTAATTATTGTTTGAACTTCTAGTTCATAATCATTTGAGCATATAACTTGATGGATAACTGATTCATTTAAATAAATAATTAGCTCTTCCAGAGTTATTGCAAATATTGTTGCAGACATGCCCACGACCACATTCATGATTATGAAATTATATTGCATTCACTTCAAGGAATGACACAAAAATTTATCGACGTTCTACAGGATCTAATGAACTTTTTGCCATATTTGGGTTTTAAGATCATCATAAAAATGATGAAGAAATATTATTTCAATTGCATGAGTTTATCTTATATCTTGATTGCTTCTCAAGGTAATATAATACAAGCTCTTCTGGAGCCTTCATTCAAGTTAATAGAACTTATCTTAGTCATGTGACATCCAATATGGCATGGTTTGAGGAAGAACGACATGGAAGCTAGTGGGTATGTGACATCCTGAGCGCTGACGATAGCATTATAGTATAATTATCATTTATCAATTAGTTAACTATTAGTTATCAGTTAGTTAACTGTTATCTGTTAACTCTTTAGTTAGTTGATCAATGAGTTAGTTATTAGTTAGCTTCTTTTACCCGCCTTTAGTTTTCTTTGGCTTTTCTTTACTTTCGTACACTGGTATATAACCAGTTCATTGTATGTAATTGAAACTCAAGTTCTTCATTTTTATCAATATGAGTTTTATCAAGTTTCTCAAGATGGTATCAGAGCTTTTTTAGAGCTCTGATTATCAGAAGCGTTTTCTTTCTTTTTCAATAATTCCATTGAAGTTCATTTGATCTACTAAGATGGCAAACCCAAATCCTGCATTTCCTCTTCCTGATTTTTTGACAAATCCAACTAATACCTTTTATCTTCACCCAAATGAGAACCCTTCCCTGGTTCTTGTTTCACCTCCATTAAATGGTAAAAATTACCATACTTGGTTTAGAGCTATGAGGATGGCTCTTAGATCAAAGAACAAGCTTACTTTCGTTGAAGGCAGAATCAACATTCCAGAACCTGAAGATCCCATGTTCATCGCTTGTGATAGATGCAACACCATGATTCTTTCTTGGCTTCATAAATTGATTTCAGAATCTATAGCACAGTCAGTATTATGGGCTGATAAGGCTATCGATGTCTGGAATGATTTAAAAGAAAGATTTGCACAATCAGATGTTTTTCGTCTTTATGATCTTGAAGATGATATTCTCAAAATGCAGCAAGGGGCACTTTCAGTTGCTGATTATTTCACCCAACTCAAAAACTTGTGGGATGAAATGGATAATCTTGAACCTATTCCATCATGCAGATGTCAACCAGATTGCAGCTGTGGTCTTATAAATCAAGTGAAGTCAATGAGAGAAAGAAATAGAGTAATCAGATTCTTGAAAGGTCTCAATGACCAGTTTTCACACGTTCGATCACAGGTAATGCTTATTGAACCTTTACCAGGTGTTAATAAAGCATTTTCTTTAGTAATTCAGTAGGAAAGAAGATTGAACCTTGACAATGGTTCAAACAACCAATCTGAGCAACAAGTCTTTGCCAATGCAATTGAACAAGGCAGAGGCATAGGTGGATTTACAGGCAGAGGTCGTGGCAGAAGCAATTATGGAGGCAATTATGGAGGAGGTCGAAGCAATGTATCAAAATTTTGCACTCATTGCAAAATGACCAATCATATAGTGGAAACATGTTACAGAAAACATGGTTTTCCTCCTGGATATCAAACAAGAAGTCATATGGCTAATTTGGCTTTTGAAGATGCACAGAAAGATGAAGCTGATCATTCTGAATTCAATCTGGGAACAACTTTCACCAAAGAGCAGCATCAAGAATTACTGAGTCTGCTACAAAGATCAAAGGAGACCAATCAATCACACACTTCCAATATGATTCAAACATATGCCTTTAATGTTGATTCTGCAAACACAGGTGAGAAACCTATTTTTTGGATCCTGGATTCTGGAGCTACTGACCACATAGCTCATTCAACCTCCCAATTTTCTTTCATCAACAAGATCAAGCCAATACCAATTACCTTACCTGATGGGTCGAAAACAATTGCTTCTCATTCAGGCACCATCAATCTATCAGATACCATAACCTTGAAAAATGTTCTTTTTGTTCCAAATTTTCATGTTAATCTGATTTCCATAAACAAACTCTTACAAGATCTTTGTTGTTTTGCCATTTTTAAAGATCTAATCTGTTCCATTATACAGATTTCATCAAGGAGGACGATTGGTTCAACTAGGCAGTTGAATGGATTGTACATTCTTCAACATGATGATGAAAAGCAAATATATTCTGCCAATTCGAGTTCTTCTAATAACACAACCTCAAATCAAGATAATCTGTGGCATTTAAGGCTTGGACATCCATCTGATTCTGTTCTTAAAGCCATGTACTTACATTTTCCTTTTATCTCTTGTAAAAATACAATTCCTTGTAATACATGTCATCTTTCAAAGCAAAAGAAATTGCCTTATTCTCTTAGTTCTTTCAAAAGTACCAAACCTTTTGAATTAATTCATGCTGATATTTGGGGACCTTATTCAATTCCCTCAATACACAATCATAGATACTTTCTTACCATAGTTGATGATTTCAGCCGTTTCACTTAGATCATCTTAATGAAGTGTAAATCCGAAACTAGAACAAACATAAGAAATTTTATTAACTTTGTTCAAACTCAGTTCCAAACTGCAGTAAAAACTTTAAGAAGTGATAATGGAATTGAGTTTTCCATGACTGAATTCTTTCTTAGCAAAGGAATTGTACATCAGAAATCTTGTGTAGAATGCCCTCAACAAAATGGCATAGTTGAGAGGAAACACCAACATATCCTTAACATTGCTAGAGCTCTATACTTTCAAGCCAATCTTTCATCAAATCTATGGTGCTATGTTGTTACGCATGTTGTTCACATTATGAACAGATTATGCTCCCCTCATTTACAAAACAAGTCACCATATGATTTACTTTATTCAGAACCTCCCATCTTAATGCATTTAAAACTTTTTGGATGTCTTGCATATGCATCCACTTTGACAAATAACAGAACCAAATTTTCTCCAAGGGCTTGCAAATGTATATTTCTTGGATTTAAAACAGGCACCAAAGGGTATCTTCTTCTAAACACTTCTACCAAAACCATCTTTGTTTCCAGAAATGTCATTTTTTATGAAAATCAATTTCCTTTCAAATCTTCTCCTACCAATTCCAATAACCCTGATCCTAATATTGCTAGAAATCCATCACCCGATATTCTTGATGATCCTTTACTTAGTTCTAATCAAATCAATATTCCAAATAACAATCATGCTGAAAACCCACCAGAAACACATGTCAATCCTCCATCCATTAATTCCACAAATTTTCGAAGATCTGACAGAATGAGAACTCAACCTAAACACTTGACAAATTATCATTGCTTTTTATCATCAACTGCTCCAGCTGATCAGTCTTCCTTCTCAGGTATGAACACACCATATCCCCTTTCATCTGTTTTATCCTATGACAATTGTTCCAGTACTTTTAAACATTTTTGTTTAAGTATTAGCTCCCAAACAGAACCCACTTCATACTCCCAGGCATCCAAACTTTAGTGCTGGCAAAAGGCTATGAATGATGAGTTGATAGCTTTGGAACAAAATCAAACCTGGAAACTTGTTGATCTTCCTCCAGGCAAGAAACCCATTGGCTGCAAATGGGTATATAAAATTAAATATAAAGCAGATGGCTCCATAGAGAGGTTCAAGGCCATATTAGTAGCTAAAGGCTACACTCAACTTGAAGGAATTGATTATCTCGAAACTTTCTCTCCAGTTGTCAAGATCACTACTGTTAGAACCCTTCTTGCCATAGCCACTGCCAAAGGGTGGTTCATAGAACAACTGGATGTTAATAATGCATTTCTACATGGAGAATTGCATGAAGAGGTCTACATGTCCCTTCCTCCAGGTATGAACAACAATAAATCAAATCAAGTTTGTCTTTTAACCAAATCTCTCTATAGTTTAAAGCAGGCTAGTCGCCAATGGAATGCGAAATTGGTGTCTTTTCTTCTTCATCTTGGCTATGTACAATCTGCAGCAGACCATTCTTTACTAATCCGAAAGGATGGAACCAACTTCACAACCCTTCTTATATATGTCGATGACATTGTACTTACTGGCAATTGTCTTGCAGAAATCACACGTGTAAAAAAGAAACTTGATTCCCAATTTAAAATCAAAGACTTGGGCCATCTAAGATTTTATTTTGGGATTGGAAGTAGCTCGTTCTAAATCTGGTTTACTTATCAACCAGAGGAAATATGCCTTGGAATTAATTTCAGATGCAGGACTACTTGCTGCTAAACCATGCAAAACTCCTATGGACCCTTCACTCAAATTACAGAGAGACCAAGGTGATGCTTATCATGATCCAGCTGAATACAGAAGATTAATTGGACGATTACTCTACTTGACCACAACTCGACCCGACATCAATTTTTCTGTTCAGCAACTTAGCCAATTTGCAGCTAAGCCCATGCTGATTCATTATCAAGCTGCACTTCGAGTTTTAAGATATTTGAAAGGTTCACCATCCAAAGGAATTTTCTTTCCTTCTTCCAATCACCTTGCTCTTACTGGATTCGCTGATGCAGATTGGGCCTGTTGTATTGATACAAGGCGTTCCATTTCTGGTCAATGTGTCTTTCTAGGATCTGCTCTTATTTCATGGAGATCCAAGAAGCAAACTACTGTCAGCCGTTCTTCATCAGAAGCAGAATATAAAGCTCTAGCCAATCTCTCTTGTGAACTTCAATGGCTATCCTTTCTCTTCAGGGACCTTCACCTTCCTTTGATTAAACCTATTTCTGTTTACTGTGATAACCAATCTGCAATCCACCTTGCACACAATCCAACATTTCACGAACGAAGCAAACATATTGATATTGATTGCCATATAATTCGTGAGAGAATCACTACAGGTCTTATACATCTTCTGCCCATCAACACCACTGCTCAAATCGCTGACATCTATACTAAAGCTTTACATCCGCTTCCGTTTCACACTCTTTTATCCAAGTTGGGGATGAAAGACATACATCTTCCAACTTGAGGGGGGTATTACAGTATAATTATCATTTATCAATTAGTTAACTATTAGTTATCAGTTATCAGTTAGTTAACTGTTATCTGTTAACTCTTTAGTTAGTTGATCAATGAGTTAGTTATTAGTTAGCTTCTTTTACCCGCCTTTAGTTTTCTTTGGCTTTTCTTTACTTTCGTACACTGGTATATAACCAGTTCATTGTATGTACTTGAAACTCAAGTTCTTCATTTTTATCAATATGAGTTTTATCAAGTTTCTCAAGAGATAGCGAGAAGTGATCGCCGGTGCAAATAGAAGATGAAGTACCATTACCAATTATCTTGTCAATTGTCTATGTCTCATTTATACAAGATACGTGTAAGATTATTCACAAAAGACAATTTGATTCGTTGTTGCTTCATTCTTCTCCGATCGGTACTATATATAGTACAATAATACACATGGATTTGACAAGTATATTTAATGGTGACAATGACGAAGATGTTGAGTATGCACAATTTTTACCTTCACTTGGCAGAATCATAATATTCCAAAGGAATATTAAGGCAGAAGATTGAGAAATAGTTACAAAGATTATGACACAATAACTTTAGCGGGAAGTGAAAAATAAATAATAATAAAAGGGAAGAGCCTTAAAATTAAATTACAGTCAACATATAAAAATTTGTAAACACTAAACGAATTTCAACATATTTTATTATTTGCGATGAAAATAATAATCCGCTGCAAACTATAACTCAAGATACACCATCGCAAATTCCACACATTGCAATGTAATTACCTCACAAATCTGTCGCATATTCTCATCCCTAGTGTTGCGACGAGATATTCCATCATAAATTTATTCCCTCTCTAATTCTGTCTCAATTTGTGAAAAATTGCGACGTAATATTGTTGCATCGTAGATCTGGAATTGTGATGGATTTTTTGTGGCAATTATTTGGCCTATTTTATGTCGTAAATTGTGGTCCATAGCAAATGTCGTCGCAACTGCAAGGGAAATTTTTCCCTCCCAGAATTATGTCTCCTTTGTTGCATTTTCTAGTAATGTTCTTTGATTTTCTCATTTTGTGCCCTGGGTCCTCACTTTAATTTTCTTTTTTCTTCTTTATTAACTTTCTATATTTACATGAAATTTTTAATTGGTTATAAATAGCACATAATAAAGAATTGTTTTTTCAAATTTTATTTCATTATTTAATCATATATAGAAACATATTCGATAGGCATTGAATCAGGGAAGTTTTACTGTATTATTAGTAATGTCAATATTTTCATTCTTACAATGTTAAATTAGGAAATTAAAAATTATACTTAATGGATTGGTTTAATATTTAATTTAATTTAAATTTAATAACCTCAAATTTAATGTGTATTAAATAAAATTTTAAGATGTCACTGCCTTAATATTCTATTATTGAAACTATTTGGAAGGTATGAAATTAGGGAATTTTATAGGGTTTAGTATTTGTTCTTTTAAAGGACATAGAATTATGTCATTTTAAGTAAGAGAAAGACACAAGCAATGAAAATCATAGGAGAGAAAGTGAGTATTTTTTTTAAAATCTAAATTTTTAAATAAAAAAATACTAAGTTATTTCTTTCTCTCACTTAAAATGACATAACTATATGTCCTTTAAAAGGACAAATATTTTTTCCAATTTTATATTACTAGGTATTTTCTCGAACATGTCATAAGTATATAGATTTTTTCATTTTTATCTTGTTATGAATTTTATTTGTTAAGAGACTATAATAAAGTTAATGTAATTTATAATGTTAAGAGATGATATTTGAATATATAGTATTTTATTTACAAATTAAAACAATTAAAAAATTGTACAAAGCACGTGTTATTACATATTAGATAATTATAAAAATCATTAAAAAGACCTTCACTTTTAGATGACATATATTTTTGCTTTATATTACATAATAACATTTTCTTTCAATATAAATTAAAATAATATTTCTAAAAAAATATCTAAATAGTAATTTAAACACACATTAAAACTTAAAAGAGAAATTCGTGCCTTACACAGACTACTAATTAATATATAATAAACACAATTTGTTAGATGATAAGTCTATGCTTAACGATAATTATAGCTGTGATGACAGTGATAACTTGGTGATTGGTTATAAAAGTGATGACAATATAATAGTAATCTGTTGTGTATTCTAACAATAGCATTAATATATAAATCTGATGATAAGATTCGAATGATAATGACTACTATTTCTATGATTTAAATATGTCCTCTGTCACACAGATGATAACCAATCATTTCTCTAGATACATAACACATGGCCCCATCATTTTTTTTCAAAAACAAAAAACAAAAATAAATGGCACAAGTTTCGATCTGTGTGCAGGAAGTGCATGTAACATATTTTTTTCAACAGAAGATGATGTTTTCCCTTTAAATATATGACTATGTTGAGTTGAATTAAAAGAGTCAATCATTAAATTAATGAAAATGATTTATTTTTTTTAATTTTTTACTAAATTAATATTTTTGTATTCATTACCATGAGTATGACTTATATATATATATATATTCGCGCTAAGATTATTTTACACTAATATAAGTTACACTCTTAATATTGATCTTTGATCATAATTATATCTAACGATTCTGATTTATTAAATATTAAAATCGTTAGATGAAAGCAAATCAATATATGTTTAATGTATCTCCAGTCATTGAAAATATTTTATCTCCTGTGATTCCAAAATAACATCATTTTGTGGTTACGAAAAAATTAATTTTGTAATTTTAATTTATTTTAGAGTTATATTAATCTTTTTCGTTATATTTTTTTTGTCAACCTAAAAACAACGTTATTTCAGCCTCATTGGAAATTATTTCATCTCCGGTGATCCGAGAAACATTAAACTCAATTATTAATGTATTAGGAATCAAACTTGTTAATTAATTATTAATTTCAATAAATGATAACCGTTGATTGATGAAAATCAACGGTTAGGATTTGATGTCAAATTTCAAAGTTTGACACCGATGTCAAACTTAATTTGAAATTTGACACCAAATCCTAACTGTTGATTTCCGTTAATCAACGGCTATTATATATTGGGAATCAAACTTATTAATTAATTATTAATTTTCAATATATGATCATCGTTGATTGACGAAAATCAATTGTTAAAATTTGTTGTCAAATTTCAAAGTTTAACACCGATGTCAAAGGATCCTGCCCCTATATATATATATATATATATATATATATATATATATATATATATATATATATAGACACACTCTCAATTAAATACACAGAAATATCCCATGCTATGCTAATGAAATTGAATATCAAACGAAGTCCAAACTCATATTCATATGATTTCCATGCTGATCAGAAAGTTATTATCTGTAAGTAGTGCAATTAATCAGGGAAGGAATATAATTAAGATTCAGTTTGATACTTACAACTAATATAACTTTTGTACAAACTAAAAAAAACCTGTTACATTTACCAAAAAAAAACAAAAAAACCTGTTACCCCTATTATGACCTAAATTTTGCTTTTCCAGCCTCTTAAAAAAATGAACTGGCCAGAGAAAAGTATGGAGAGAGAGAAAGATAAGTTTGTACAAGAACAAGAAAAGAAAGTAGCACAGTGTTGATCCTGCTTCCTCAAAAAAATATGTTATGTAAAAAAGTAATCACACAAAGTTATATATAGATATATGAGAGCGAATATGATTTTAAAGTTGAAGAAAAGAGATTACCATGTTCATCAGAGACATGTGAAACTGCTTGTGTTAATCATAGATCTGTATCTATACGTTGGACATCATGATTTTCCTGCCAAGTGAAAAAGTACCAAGTGGGTCATCCATCCAGCTATAAAACTCATATGCAACTGTTCAGTATGCTTGGCGAATCTTAGACAGCTTTGTGGTGAAAGAGTTAATACTCACAAAGACATAGAAGACGATGTGTTACATCAGCTACAGTACAGTGGCTGAACCTTTTTGTGCCAGGCATGTAAAGATTATTAGGCTTAGACATATAAAGCTGTTTTGAGAAAAAAAAGATACAAATGGAGGCAACAGAAAGAAGGAGCTCCCCTTCAGTCCAAGCACAGAGAGAAAGAGGGATGCAAAATATCTCACTCTTCATTCACACAATTACAGTAGTAAGTAAATTAATGATGAATGATTCTAGTAGATACTTTAGCAACCCTTTAATCCCCCATATCCATGAGTGGGCTGAAGGAAGCTCCTTCACTCTCTTTCTCTCCCAATGTGAGTAAACTGCATATGTGTGCATTTTTTTTTCCCTTCCTGACATGGATGACATTGATGAGTGGATGAAGAAAGTACTGTATATATATATTGCTGGCAGAGAGATAATATATCAATCTAATTGAAAATACTCAAAAATAAGGCCAATTAATTGTTTCTTGTATTATCAAATAATTCAGTCTAATTGGAATCAATATACTTTATAGGATGAAATTAAGGAATAAACGAATATATGACCACCGACAGTATTAAACCAGGTTTAATGAAAAACTTCTCAAGAAAATTAATATATAACAAAGTAAAGGTTTCATAATGATAAAATGAGCAACTATATATTATATATTGAAATCAAAGTATGTATAGTAGGATATTGTCAATTAAATCAATGAATGAAATCAGATGACAAAATAGTTCTCAAAAGTTACAACCCTTCATATATCCTGATCTGAAACCAAAAATATAATATAATTGGAAAGCCAACTAGCTGCTTATAATTAATATGAAATAGAGAAGAAAAAAAAAACTGGAAAAATTCACTGCTCTAGGCCCAAAACAAGGCTAGTTTGAAATAGAAGAAAACTTAAGAATTAGAAAAAGGAGAAGAGATGAAGTAGCAAGAGGGGCGCTATAAGAACAGATAATAAGATTCGTATATCATAGCGCAGCACAAGATTCTTGTTAATTAAACGATATGTATGGGAATTGAAGGTACATGTCCATGCAAGTTTAAAAACTCAGAAAGTTTCATTTGAAAAACATATTCAGAAAAATTGGTACCAATACCAACCATAAATCCAAAACCTAGAAAAAATTAAAATCCCTGGTAACATAGGACAGACACTAAGTGAAGGAAACCCTAATTGCATGAACCACAGGATCAATGAAGAAGATGAAGAAGAAAGATTAATACAACAGCATGGAATTGCCATGACTAATTTTTTTTGAAAGATAAAGAAAGAACTTTGGGTATAAAAGGAGTTTTTTACTATAATCTTGGATGACAGAATATATAGAAAACAAACTTGAAATTGAGTAATAAGGAAGATGCTGCCAGAAACCCTAAATCTGATATGTTTTCTATGGATATCTGCACTGAACAACATACCAAAGAAAACGAAGAATTATAAAGAAATTAAAACTGTAAAGACTAAAAAGGACTTACAGGTATTGTATGGCCAATAATGAAATGAAATTAATGATTAATTTATTCTACTATTTTTGCTTTTATGAATAGAAAGAATATCATGTAGACATGATGGGTCATTGTCCTCATGAGAGTCAGAAAGGGAAAGGAAAGTGAATCCAATATATAAAGAAACACTTTAGTGGCACAAAGGGCAACGGAGGATGGATGACTGGTTGGTATAATTAAATTTCACTCGGAGTATTCCTACAGTACGTTCCACTTTCTTTCTTTTTTTAATCCAAAAAAGAAACTTGTACTCCTTGTAATTCTTACGTACGGTGTTAGATCCTCTGCACAAATTTGTAAATTTCACTCTAGTAATGTTATATTCTCAATTACCTTTAATTAATTGTAGAGTAAATACCTTTTTTTTATAGTCTCTAACAAAAAATACGGTTCTCACTTTAGTTCCTTACAAAAATAAATTAATCAATTAGTCCCTAACAAATTCAAAGTGGATCCATTTAGTTGAAATCGTGGTCCCTCACAAATTCAAAAAAGACCCATATTAGTTCCTCAAAAGGACTAAAATGGGTCCACCTTGAATTTGTTAGAGACTACCTGACTAATTTATTTTTATAAGGGATTAAAGTGAGGACCGTATTTTTTGTTAGGGATCAAAAAAAGTCTTTACTTTTAATTCTATTTATATTTAATAGCTATGGGTTTTATTTTTTTTGGTGAGCAACTCTGATTTATTATATGTGTGAGTTGTTAAATGTAAGCAAAATCAAATGTTTAAATTTGATATAAATTTTTTTATTATATAAGAATAATTTGAAAAAAAATAAATACATTGGGGGAAAAAATTTGCCTTCAGCATTTCAGTGCCACTTCTTTTTTATCCAAAAAATAAAATAAAATAAAAACTTGTACACCTTATAATTTTTACTGTGTTAGATCCTCTCCTTAAGTCCGCAAAATTTTCTCAAATTTGCACTATGCAAACAAGTGTGAGGCCACACGCATTCATAGCCAAAAAAAGTTTTTTTAGAAATGATACTTACACATTTTATTATTCCTTCATATATATAATTTACATATGTGAATCTAAATAATTGTTAAAGTGAATATTTACTTAATATTATACTTATATAAATCACAATTTAATCCTAAATTTTTTGCCAATCTCGTTTAAATTCATTAGTTATATATAGAATATTATTAGTTAATTAAATATATTTAAAAAATTGTTAAATATTAGAAATTAATTATATGTGCAATGCAACTCCCAGCATTAAGAAAGAAAAAGATAGAAAATAAAAAACAATCTATATTTAATTATTTATAAAATTCGTTTTGTTTGTTTACTTGCACACTGTACAGGTTTTTAAAAAATTCTGGAGGATGAACTATTATACAGATCAAGACAACCGACAACATAAACATCCTTCTCAAAACGACTGTTCAGCATGTGCATCTCTCTTAGATGCAACAACTTATAACCGATCATCTAATTTGCAAATAAACATATTTTTCTTCCAACATCTTTTAACTTTCAATAAAGACAATAGCTTAAAACCAAAAAAAAGTATATTGAGAATTCATAGAGAATAATATTTTAGAATCTATATATTTTTCTATATTCCGTGATAAATATCTAAGCTTACGTCTCTCTATCGAGACGGCAATTTGGAATCCTCAATTTGTGAACTTAAACCGCGCGTCATCTATATATATTTCCAATTGAATTTTTCATTGTATAAAATATATCAATATAAATATATTAACATACTATCTCCATTTTTTTCTTAACATTTATCTCCTATATATTTTATTTCATCCAAGTCCACCTTTAAGTTATTAAAATTTGAACTAATTGATCTATTTTACCCCTATTTTGCCTACATCAAAAGCATTATAAAAAAAAGTTTAAACTATATTTGTTGAGCTAATTAACTAGAATATGTATCCCAGACTAAATTTTGCACTTAATCAATAGAGTATTTTTCTTCAAATTAATATTATAAAGTTGTCACTAAAAATAGAATATATACGACCTAAATCTCCCCCTCAACTCAAGTGACAAATTCAAATTCTAGCTATAATGGATTGTGCCAGCATGTGGAAAAAATAAAGTATGAAATCCTATATTTATATTAAATGTGTGATTCCTACTATAAGAAAATAAATTATGAAAGATAAAAAAACATAAAAAAATTAATCTTAAGGGATTTTCCACGATACTCTAAAAAATATGAAAATATAATCAAAATAATATATCATGGTGACAAATTCAAATTCTAGCTATAACGGATTGTGCCAGCAAGAGGAAAAAATAGAGTATGAAATCCTATATATTTATATGAAATGGGTGCACGTGATTCCCCCACTATAAGAAAATAAATTATGAAAGATAAAAAAATAGAAAAATTAATCTTAAGAGATTTTCCATGATACTCTAAAAAATATGAAATATAATCAAGACAATATATCATAGAGTCAAGTCTCACCCTTATCCTTATTCTAATATTAATTTATATCTTCATTTTTGAAGTCATTACTTTTAATTCAATTCACTATTTATTGCATCATCATCCAAATATTGCATTTTAGTTGACAAATACTCTATAAATGAAATATCATACTGAAAGAGGACTCCCTTTAAGATTAACAATTAAATTCAATATCTGTATGAAGTGATTAACAAAAGTAAGATATTTATCAACTAAGTTTTGAAAATTTTCATGTAAAAAGGAAACGAAAGATGTCTTGAAACTTTGCAGTTGAACGACTGAAAGTGCATAATGTAGCTAGCTTTTGATAACAATTGAATTTAGAGGCAAAATGAGGGTAAAAAGGCAAGTTAGTGCAAATTTTAATAGTGTTAGAAATGAATTTGGATGATTTTACCAAAAAAAAATAAAAATGAATTTGGATGATAAAAACGATAGGGGAGATAAGTGCTAAGAAAAAAACTAAAGAAAGATAAGCAATAAAAGAATAAATCATAGGAGATTTTGAACTTTTCCTTAAAAAAAAAAAAAAGGTTGAGGTTTATTAAAAGATATTGATATTTAAAAAACAACCCATAAAAACAGTTTTTTTTTCTTGTATATAATAGCATAGTGCTTGCCAAATTAAATATAAATCTTTAACATCCATGAATTAATGATCTATCTTTTCGAGAACATAAAAATCATCACAAATTGCTTATAGATCATTGAAGGGGTGCTCTACAATTAATGTGCTACCTTAGCTGGTCTCTATATCTTTGGTTTCATCTTTCATGGAAACCAGCCATATATATGTGCATGGTAAGCATTATTCAGATGTACTTTTCCTAGTCTTATTTCCCATCATCAGACCTGTCAAAGTACCTTACCGGTATGATTAACCCACGTGCATTGTGCTCCACCACCACAGGCTTGCACCCCACTCTCTAAGCAAATTTCCCATTGGGATCTAATGTTTACGTACATAACGTGGTTGCGAATAGCAGAACGTACAATAGAAGTATAACCATAAGGTTATGTTCAACAACAACCATGTAAAGAGAGAGGTGTTTCTCAAGAAGAAAAAGGAAACAAGACAGACAGATATTCAAGTATACTATCAGCTCATTTTGTATGCATGGTATGATAACGCCTAATAATATAAAGTTTGATTCTATAAGATTTTGTAAAATTTTAATATTATGTATGCTTTTTGTGATATCATATAAGATACTTTATTATATAAGATAATATTATTTTATGTTTAGTGATAAGCTATTTACCACTAGACAGGATAAAAATAGTTTTTTAAAAATAATATATTTTTACCTAAAAGTTTACTTTATTTGTATAAGTTGTTATATTATACTTAGGGCCGGCAAAATGGGCTGAGCCCGCCGGGCTGGCCCGCCCCGCATGCCAAATGGGGTGGGCTGGGTTGAGTTTTTCAACCCACCAGCCCGCCAAACCCGCCAGCCCATATGGGTCAGCCCGCCAAGTCCTTTTTTTTTTTTAGGTTACCCAATTGTTATGTAGCTCCGTATCTTAGATTTCTCTGCATGCAAGTGACTTTTTTGAATTGTTGTGGACTGCTCATACAACACTTTGTTACTTGTTTTGTTACTCTATTTTATCCTGATATGATTTTATTTTTTTATTATTACTTTTGGAATGAAATATGCATATTTATATGCAGATTATTAAACACTAATCTTCTTGGTTTCATAAGCACATTAGGATTTTATGCAGATTTTTGTATGCTTTTATGCAGATTTTTTTATGTGATTTTATGCAGAATTTAATTTTTTGTATTTAATTTTTATATTTTTTTTATTTTAGGCGGGCTGGCCCGTAGCCCGCCAGCCCACTCATAAAATGGGCCGGGTTACTCCTTTCAACCCATTTTGTCAAAACGGGCCGGGGCGGGCTAGTGGCGGGCCGGGGCGGGCTGGCCCATATTGCCAGCCCTAATTATACTAACTTCTAAAAAAAAAAAAATTCCCTAAGGATTAAAAAAAAAGCAAATGATGGTAGTTTAGTTGGCGCATGAGAGCTGAGTAAATATGGTGAGAGCATGTGTTCGATATCTTTGGAAGAGGTTTAAGCTTAATCCTAAACCCACTCCAAACAAGATTATCTCTCGTACGTAGAAGATACATGTGGTTTATATAAAAAAAAAATTAATAATTACTATGTATATTCAATAAAAAAAATATTTGCACATAGAGATTAATTTTTTTTAATAAGAATATAGATTCAATAGTCAATGACAGATTTAAGAGAAGCCTTGCAGCAACCCCCAATCTTCACGATGGTATAAACTTAATGCATGTGTGCAATATTTTTTTTCAAAGTTGTGTAATATTTTTTTAGGAGGGATATTTTTACAACCAAAATCTTCTACTACCAACTCACTACCTATCTAATCACCATTGGAACAACATTTTCTCTTTTTTCAAAAACTTTTTAGCATTCTCTCTCTTTGATTCAATGGTGATTAGATAGGTAGTAAGTTAGTAGTAGAAAATTTTGGTAGTAAGAATATCCCTCTTATTATTTTTTTACTATCTATAATAGTATACTATTATATAACTAACTCGGACCGGGCAACAACTCAGTTGGGGTACTGAGTTATTGGGTCATTGGTCGGACCGGTTGGACCAGATATATACTTTATATACATAAATATATGTATATAAATATGAAGAATCAGCATCTGGGTGCAACTTGAGAAACTTTAATTTTTCTTGCTCACTGTATACATATGTAAAGATTTTTTTTTGTTTGGATGGTGTAACAACATATAACCCAAGCTAATACTTGAAAGAATGGAAAAGAGGGAGACATGAGAGACGCGAACTCACCTAGAAGTGACAAACATCAGCAGCGAAGAAGACAACTTGGACGTGGCGGCGACGAAGAAGACCACCTAGAGTAACGCGGCGGCGACGAAAAAGATTAGGGATTTCGCACGGTTTAGCCGTTTAGGCTTTAGGGATTTTGTAGACTTAAGGGACTGATAATTTTATTTTTTTCATTTATTGTGTGATTTTTTATTTTTGTAAAAAAAATTTTACTCCGACCCGGGCCGATTCACAAAACTCGGAGGGTAAATGGGGCCCGGTAAAAACCCGGCGGGTCGTACGGGTCAGTGGGGATTGATTACTTGTCCGGTCTAAAAACTGACCTAAACCGGTCACCCACCCGGGTTAACGGAACCCGGGTCGACCTGGCCGGGTGGGGCCGGGTTTAACAACACTGATCTTTGGAAGAGGTTTAAGCTTAATCCTGAACTCACTCCAAACAAGATTATCTCTCATAGAAGATACATGTGGTTTTATACAAAAAAAAAAAAAAAAAAAAACTAATAATTACTATGTATATTCAATAAAAAAAATATTTGCACATAGGGATTAAAATTTTTTTAATAAGAATATAGATTCAATAGTCAATGACAGATTTAAGAGAAGCCTTGCAGCAACCCCCAATCTTCACGATGGTATAAACTTATATTTATGCATGCATGTGTGCAATTTTTTCAAAGTTGTGTACTATTTTTTTACTATCTATAATAGTATACTATTATATAATTAAGTATTAAAATTTAATGTTATTATATTCTGTTACGTATTGTTTATATATATGTATAGTTTTTTAAATTAATATTATTAAAAAATTAATTCTAATTTAATTTATAAATTTTATAAAAAGAAAAAGCACCATATATACATCGTCATAACAAAATCACAATACATATAATTTTGAACTCAATATGCATGTCATTCTTATTTACTACTGTCAAAGAATTCGGATAGTGCATCAAGTGCAAACCCTGCCACTTAGAAGTATCAATTCAGGTCCTACTGACCCATATTTGGATTACCCCTGATGGGAATTGGGATTGTCCAATTATAGTTCAGCCCGCTGCGGGTTAAGTACTCAAGTTAGCAGGATTGTTTGTCAAGATGACCTTATATGGGTTCCAGGTTAGGTTAGGTTTTGATTAAAATAAATTAAATTTATTAGTTTGATACAAATTAAATTATAGATCTGATTTGGTCATTTTCAAAAAATAAAAAATCTTACCTCTCTATTTTTAAGTTTAACAAGCTTTCGATATCTATCAAGTATTGGAATAAATAAATAAAATAATATTAGTTTATTAATTAAAATAATTAAAATTATTTTATTTTATTTTATTTTAATTAAAATTATTAATATAATATAAGTCGGGCAGTATAAAAGTAAGCATATAATCTATTTTTTAAATAATTTTTTTTTAAGATTTGAACCTGTTTCATTTTACTGAATATATTAGGTCAATGTCTCGCCGTAGATAGAGTCGTAGACTGATAGGCTATACCTAACTCTAGTTGCATACTATTTGATTAATTGTATTAGTAATTTATATTTATTTATTGCTTAAAATAGATTAATACTTTTAGGGTTGTAATGATGAATTTTTACATGAGTTTATATATCAAAATTCAAACAAACATAATCTTATCGCCTAGGGTTTGATTAAGTTATCGATTATTTTAATATATAAAAAGGGTTTGATGAATAACTTAAAAGTTATTACTAATCAAATCATAGTTGTTATTTTTTTTTTTAGTGGATCAAATCATAATTGTATTTCCTTGTAGCTAGATTGTGCTACTTGAGTACAAATAATTTGCTTAAATTTTTTCTATCAAAATTGAAAAAGAAAATTATACAATTGTGAACATATCTTCATAATTTGGAGAGTAATATTTAACAAGGAAATCGCTAGTTAATATCAGATTGTGTTCTTCGTCTGGATTTGTCTTTCTCCTCTTAAAAAGAAAACAAAAAAAATAAATAAACTTCATACAATGAGCTTTCATTGCAGTGAAATTATGCAACAGCTACTTGAACTATGGTAAAGTAAAACTAGTAACAGAGAAGCAGGGAGGGAGTCCAACTAAACCCACGAAAGAAATGGACATGTGAGAGAAGGAATAAAAAAAAGGTGATGATGAAGATTACACATGAGTCTAAAGCTCCAATCAAAGTCATAATGCAAAAGCATGAATGTTGTCACTCTTGGTGCCCGGGGGGGTCAAAAGTTTCAGTGATGCAGTATGGGATACGAAATAATGTGATCTCCCACAATGCCACAGTGGGGAGCAGCAGCCAGACCACTAATGGACCACAAAATATATCATTGCATAAATTCAATCTTGTCCGGATTTGGTTTTGATTTATTTCCTATGTAAAGTTGACTTTTTTTCATAAACCATGTTTGATCAACCTAGAAATTATTATTTATGTCCGCACATTTAGTGATGGTGCTGCCTCCAATTTTTTTTTTTAAAGAAAATTTTAAATGCATTAAAAAAAAATTATAAAAAAAAAAAAAACTTCAACTTAACATAAATAACTATTCCTAACATCTTTTTTTTTTCTTTTTTTTAATCAAGCTGATTTGTTGTATGGTATCATAAAATGTCCAATAAAATATATGACATTCCATTTCATACCACCGTATTTCATTCATTTCCATTTCACCCCTTATTATATATTCAAATAAAGCTTAATCTAACCAACATCATGCTTTATTATTATGTTTAAAAAAAAAAAATTAAGGAACTTATGTCCACACTTGCAGACAGAGACATCCAAGCAGGTCCACCTTGATCACAATGATGTATTTTACAAAGTGCACATATCGTGGTTCCAACTTATAGTTTTTTTATTAACGTTACCTTAAAAGTTTTCAATTAGTCAGCCAGAGTCACTTCTGTTTGTATATATTTATAAATTTGTAAGTTTATTCTGCCTTTCTCAATTGTTCTCCTAAACCACATTGTCAATAACAGTTTGATAATCCTGCCATTCTTCATCAACTAGCACTGGTAACAGTGCATTTTCTTTTTTTACGTTTTGTTTTCAGGCGAGTGAACCAAATTTCTCCGGAAATATTCGATGCCAAATGTAACAGTTCAGGGGAATTTTATTTTTTTTACTAATATGTCATTGTTTCCATATTGAATGGGACTGTGCAAAATAACCGAGGTGAATTAAATTCAATTGCATTTTTTAATCAGTTTTGAAAACTGATCACTGGTTTTATAAATTATTTAAAAATTGAACCGAATCAAAAGAATAGGTTTGGAAACCAATTCGAAACTGGTTTAAAATTAGTTTGCATATCCAAACTTATTTAGAATTGGATATAAATCATGAACTGATTTTGAAATATGAATCACTTTTGAACCCGTTCCGAACCGGTCAGATTAAATGAAGGAGTTCATTTCTTTGAACTGAATCAATTTAAACCTGTTCTGTTTCGATTCATTAAAAACACCGATTTGAATCCAACATGCCCATGTCTATTTCCTACTGAACACAAATGAAATGGGCCTACCAATTTTTAAAAAATAAAATGACACATTTTCGATGTGAGTACAACATGAAAAAGCGATCTCATATAACATGAAAATATGGTTTTCCATAGGGGCGTTTGGTACATGAATTGTTGTTTTTGGATTTCCGGGAAACTGGTATTGAGAATTCTATTTTTGGTAGAAAGTTCCCATATCTGATTTTCCAATAATTTTGATTTGCGAACAAATTGTATAGCAATATGACATCCAAGAATACCACCTGGAATCCCGGGTGTTGAAATTTTTTGACATTCCCAATAATACAATCACTCAAACATAGAATCAATAAACTTGAGCCAATATTCTCATTAATATTTTTGCCTACCAAACAGCATCTTGATCACATTTTTGAAAAATTCACTTTCCCAGCATATTCTTGGTAATCATGATTTTCATGCAAAAAAAAAAATTTCTCCTCTATCAAATGCTCCCTAGTTACTTCTATTTTAAAATTAATAGTCAATACTTCTAATTATTTATTTATTTGGATAAACCACATGCATCCTTCACGAGAGACAATCTTGTTCGGAAAAGGTCCAGGATTAAGACTTTAAACTCCTCCCAAAAATGGTACTGGAAAGGATCAAATATACATTCTCTAATCCCCACTTGTTTAACTTTCATGCGCCAACTGAGCTATCATAATTAGGAATACTTCTATTTTAAAATACAAATTATACATGATACGATATTTTGTCTACCCCTTTCAATATCGTTCGATTACAATCTCATCCAACGGTCGATATTTGCGATATAAAATAAACTCTTTTTTCTCCCTTCTTTCCCCTCACTTCGTCCCACACCCTTTCTCTCTCCTCCTCTTTCTCTCTTCCTCTGCAACCAAAATCAAAAATAATGAGAAAATCGAACGAAAAACACATATTGAATTTTCAAAAAAGGATCCGGTGACATCAAGGCCGCCACTACAGGGGTGCGGGGGATGACGCCCCCACCTCCAAAAAAAATATTCAAAGACTTTTTTTTAATGAAGTTATGTCTCTTGGAACTATCATCGAGAAGTGAAGGTACTTCATTGCCAACGCCATTTGCAGAGAAATATTGAGGTTCTGTTTAAGCTTCTTGCCATGGAGGTGATATGCTAAGATTCCATTTAGGAAATAATCATAAACCAAGAGCAACCTCAAATTTATTTTCATCCCCCAATTTTTGCCCCCTAATAAACAATTTGTTTCCACCACTGGCCGCCAATAAATCTTTAATATTTAATATTGCTTGTGGCGGAGCACAAACCTATAAATTATTGCACAATCCAATTTCTTAAATTTTTGGAAAGACCATGACGATCAGAGTATTGATTTGTATATTATGGTAGATTATAAATATTAAAAAATTGATAAAGACATGTCTCAAAGGTAGACAAGATTTATCCATTGAAAAACTTTAAGAAATTTGTAGACGTATAAAATAATGGAATAGGTTATTATGAGGTCAATTGATAAATTGAGTAGCTTCTACATCTACATCTAAATTCAATATGTGTTTTTCCTTTGATTTTTTCGTTATTTTCAGTCTTGATCGTAGTGGAAAAGAGAAAGGGGAGGAGAAAGAAAAGATGTGGAAGAAAGTGAAGAAAAAAAGAGAGAAAAAAAAAGGATTTATTTTATATCGCAAATATCAACCGTTAGATGAGATTGTAATCGAACGATATTGAAAGGGATAGGCAAAGGTAGGGGTGTAAATGAGCTAAGTCGGCCTACAGGGGCCTACGGCTTAGCCTATATTAGGCCAGGCTTGACCTATTACAAATAGTAAAATAGAATAGACTTAGGCTTTTAAAAAAACTTATTTAGAAAATAAGCCATAGGCTTTTTTGTACATGTCAAGCCTATATTATATTATTTATTTTAATAATTTTGAATAATAAAGTAATATTATTTTGATTTTTTTTAATTATTGAATGTTTAATAGGCTTAAACAAGCTAATAAGTCTAGGCCAAAGCTTTTATTTTTTAAACATAAGTCAGGCCAGACTTGTAATTTCGGACCTGCATAGACTAACAAGCTAGGCCAGACCCAGTGTTTTTTACACAAGCCTAGCCTATTTAAACCAAAGCTTAGTCTAGCCTAGCCTAGCCTATTTACACCCCTAGGCAAAAGTAAACAAAATAAGAATACTCAGAATAACCTATCCCATTATAAATATTATAATAACATAGTGCAATGAAACATCAACCAATTTTTAAAATATAAAAAAAATTCATTTACCTTGTGAAAAATACGAGATTCAACACTGATAAGAAGTTATTCAACGAAGTATGTCCAATCTTAATAGAGTAACTATGCCAAACATAAAAGTATGCTCAGACTTGCCTGATGGAAGTGACTTCCTACCAAAATGGTACTAGGAAAGAGCGAACTGAATATGGAATGTAACATTATGAACAAATGTGTCCATAATGTGAGTTGTTAGGAATATCAGGTTAGAAGATCCATGCGGTTCTCAATAACTGGCAGCTGTCTAAAGCCATTTGTACATCTAACCTCATTACAACAAAGAACTTGTACACAAGCTATAAATGTAATATTTCTTTAAATTCTTTCCTTCAATCTCAATTTCATAAGAGTCCGCTGATGGAAAAAATTACCAAACCAGAAAACTAAACATGACATTTTTTCAGGAAGATTTTGGCTCAAAAACATGATCCAAGCCAAAAAAAAAAAAAAAAAAAAAAACGAGCTTAAAACAACTGAAAAAACAGACTTGTTGATCCATCTCCAAAGGTCCGCAGATCAGCAGGTTTCACCAATGCCCTGCATAATGGGCAAGTTCTTTCTCTCTCAAACCTGAAAAACAAGTGTATCTTTGTTGGTCAAGAGAGAAAGTGATAAATATGATTATGAACAAATTATTTACTTATAATAAATGTACTTACAATCTAAATGATTTTTGTACGAGTCAAAGGCATTTCAAATGTAATTATTATAGTTAATTAAAAATATGATGAATATGCAAGCGGTGAGAATAAAACTTACGTAGAATCAAAGCTCTAAAGTTTGAAGAAATCAGTGCACCTGGCCATTGGGTGCAACGCAGAGTGCACTGTCTAGAAAATTCCATTTCCATTAACAATGCATTTTCTTCCCTCACTATCTTAATGCAGAAGAGGGCCATGATCACTCACCTCTCTCCCTAATGCCGCATTCTCATGTTCCATATAGTTAGTAGCTAGACTTACCGATGCAACACAACATAATAAGGAAAAGCATAAAGAAAGAAACTGAAAACTATCAAGAATTTTATCCCAGGACAAAAGCCTAATAAATAGTCTGAGGATGCATAACAAGTAAGGGTTTCAATTTTTATTAGTAAATAGTTACAAATTCTTCATATAAACCAGTTCAGTTTTCTGAATTTATTCCATAGAAATATAGACCACTGAAAAAGCTAGCAAATATATGCCTATTTTTTCATGCAAGAGAGATGTAAACCATTAGCCAAGATTAACAAATTCTAAAGAATTTTAAATAAAAGCATTTGGTCAATGCATTCTAGAGAACTAATAGAGGTAGCTTATGGTAAACACTCTACACAGATAACTTGTCCACCTTAAACAATTATCTATCGCTTTTAAAAACCCTATAGTTTAAAAGGACCAATCAAGGAATAAAACTATGAACTGACCATTCAGATACACACTCCTCGCAAAACATGTGTTTGCAGCACAAGAAGATAGGAGCACGCATCTTCTCCTGGCATATAGCGCACAAGTCACCATCAGCAATTACCTGCATTTAGATAATTCTAACTTAGAATCACACTTAAAAAGGCTGCCAAAGAAGTGTCTTTGATAATAATACCAATATTGGCATATACAGAGTTTTATTCTTAAATGGAAAAAAAAACCCGATTATAAAGGAACAATTGAAAAATAAAAAGGAAAAAGATAGCATCAAATAACAAAAGGTCAATAACAAACATAAACCAGAATAAAACCACATCAATGTATCAAAGACCTCCAGCTCAGCTGCATAATCATATAAAGAATCCTCAAGGAAGTATCCATGAACTAAACACTATATAAAAGTCAATAAAACCACTGTCCAAAACAGCAGGAATTTATCCTTGGAAAATTTAAAGACACAATAAAACTGCAAACAAGACAAGCCACAAAGATCTTTCCTCCTTTTTTCTAAAACTGCTAAGTTGATTTAGCAGAATTTGCAAATAATAGTATCATTTGCAAATATAGGAAAGCTACAATTTCCAAACAACAAAATGCATATGAAAGTATCAAAACATTTTAATAAAGAAGAGATAATTTTTATTTACAATTGCAATTATTCAGACCCAGATTTAATCAAAGCTTTTCACAGAATATTTACCTGTTCCATTGTAGCATAAACCCCATAATGAACTTCCCTTTTTGATAATGCTTTCAAGGAAGAAACGAAGCATCGAACCTAATAAGTACGCAGAAGGTTGAATAAAATGGAATAATCTAGGGTCTTACACAAACATCTTTAAATAGAGCACGCGGAAGTAGAAACACTAATTATAAAGATTGAAAACATACCTTCTCAACTACAGATGTTAGCTTGAAAGTTAAATACAATCCAGTGGTCAGTGACGAAAAGAGACTTCCATAATCCTTGTTCAAGAAAAATCGGTACCAAACTGGTGTTGGCAAAAAAGCACGATACAACAGCAGCGTGTACTCAACCAGAGTTAACATTTGACCCTTGAAATAAGTTAAATACTTTCAGATGGTTGTAGGATGAAACTACACTTGAACAAGACATGCTTGTGGGAAAAATAATGAAGCTACTAATAACCTGGCGACGGAAGTTATGGCCTCTGCCATTTTTGTAGTAAATAAGCAACAAACACTTGAAAGCCATTGCCACTTGCCGCACCAATGTATCTGAAAGTCAATGTATAATGTCACCAAGAATACCAATCGAAAAATTGTTTTTTACAACCAACAAAATCAGAAAGATTATATGCCAGGAAAATACCAATAATCAAGGGAAATACAGGACACAAAGAAACAATAAACCACAACACCAAAAAAAAGATTGACATAACATAAAGAGATTTACAAATTTACTGCTCACCATCAGCGTTGAACAATATCTCAAAAATTGAGGCAAATAAGTAGCTAAATTTTTTTTTTTTTTCTCCAAAACAATATTAAATGAAAGAAAATTACTTAAATATTATGCAAACAGCCAAGTTTAGTAAATATTAATTTTTTTTTAAGTAGAACATTGAAAGGACTTTAAATGTGCACATACTGGAAGACACAAAAATCTTAGAATACATTGAAAACATATTTAATATTGTAATCAATTCATTTAGATTCAACCTAGGTTTTCTGCATGGCATACAGGAGAGACTCAAAACCAGAAAATTCTGAGAGAAACATTAAATCCATCCACAGTACTGAGTAGCAACACAGTTGATATTAATTCCACAATTCATGTGACAACATCAATCCAAAAATGAAAGAAGGGAGTCTATGCTCTCAAGCTCACCGCATGCTTGAGACCAGATAAAACATATTCAAGCTTTTAGAATAAGCAGTTCTCGATTTACTGCAAAGTTGAGTGTGAATCTGAGACTCACTTGTATATTAACACTTATTTAAACAATTTATCTAAATGGGTTCGAAGTGTGTTTACATAGAACATTTGAGAGTTCAAAATCTGTTTCCTATGAAAATTCTGGATCTTCAACACAATTTCAGCAGTAATATTCTTTTTTTTCCTGAGAAAGCACTTACATGTAGGCTACACAAGTGATCAAGCAATGACAGCTCATATCACAACAAGTAGACATTGTTTTTATGTCAAAAAGGGAAATAAAATAAAACTTAAATTTTTTGGTTGATAAAAGTTTAGGGTGAGGAAGGCTATCCCCATTCTATAGCTAGGGAAAACCACCAACCTCAGCAAAGATTTATGGCAGGATTATACATCGCTTATCAGTGAGGGGCCCCAGGATTCAAACCCAAGTCATGGAGTTGTCATGAGTGGAAGGTTGACCAAGTGAACCAACCCTCTTTGGCAAAGAACTGTTAAATTCGCCCTAAAACAAGTTTTATTCAATTTTGGTGCAGGCCCACTGATCAAATGCAAAAAACCCATTTTATAGTACTCCTTCCACACCCAAGATATATTTTAAATAATAAAATATTTTAAAATAGAAATGATTTAAGAAAGAAAAAAAAGGAAGGCTTCAACTTCATCATTATTAGTCAAGCAAATAATCCTACTATTAAGTTGAAACTTCCAAGTCCCTTGCATATTAGTCAAGAAATCAACATTTGACCCGGACTGCATAATTATTTGCTAAGGAGCCGACTTTCTATTATAATTATAAATTATGAACATACATTTCATATCTCTATGTCTGATAGAGCAAATAAAACTGTCTAGCTTAAATAACTTATAATAATGTAATAACTGCATATAGTGCATACACAGAATAAATCCATACCATTAACCAAAATGATTAATATTGCATGCCAGAAAGGTGGTGTTGCTTTTGGCGGAAACATGGCCAGTGGGTATAAAAGATCATCATTTTGATACCACCAGTAAATGCATATCACGTGCAGCATGAAGACAAAAGAGATACTGAGAAGAACAGAGACTTTCCGATCTCCCTGCAAAATAGAACTTGAATGGAGCCTCCGTTATTTATTCTTTTATCCATCTTTTTATTAGAGGGAAGGGAGTTCACAAGTAGATACTTCATTTGAGAATGAATATTTTAAAGGACTTGCAAAAATCTGGGTATAGCACCTTTAAAGCTGTCTGCTTCTTAACAACTTCATTTGACTTGAACATCACAGCTGATATGCCAATGGCGACAAAGAAACCTGCAAGTTCTCAGAAATGAATATCACAAAGTTATGTGGAAAGAGTCAAAAGTAGAAATTCAGAGGAAACCGAAACTATACGCGAGAAACAGTTAGTCACGCCCCTAGACAGTAGAATCAATCAATTCAATACAAATTAAAAAAAAAAACCTACCATATTATTTCTTTCCCTACTCAGAAGGTATGAAGAGATTGCAAAGAAGAAAAAAAGATACACTCACAAAGAAGATAGAAAGCAAGCAGCACAGTCTTCTTCATTGAGTAAAGTTTTGATATTATCAACTAAGAATCATTAAAGAAACACATAGCATTAACATAATTTCTTAACTAACTGCACAAGTTCATCTTTAAATTTCTTATGATTAGGAAGTTCTAGTTTCCTTACGAAGGATAGGCGCCTCCAAGTAGGAGGAACAGTAAACAAAAGAGGCACAACCCTACATGACCTTCAGAAATCGTTTCACATTCCTCAGCGATAGCTGATAACACATGTGTTGCAAGCCACACGGCTCACAGCAGCATTGGTCAGAATTAATATAAAACATTTAACAAGGCAGCAAAACCAACAAATAAATTTAAACAAAATGGGTAGCACATGTTAGTTAATACTGATTTCATAGTTTCCATCACTCCAAAAGACAAGCATCCTTTCTGTGCCCGACCATCATTCCACAAAGTACACCCTCTGAGAACAAACAACAAATGCCTCCAAATACAACAGGCAGCCAAGTTATACGAAAGCAAAAACTATCAACAATATCAAGAGCACCATGCAGAAAAGCATACCCCAAACAAGGTTCAATACCAAAATAACAAAGAAAAGCTATGGACTTGGTTCAGACATGCCAACAAGTCAAGCATATACAATATCTCAAATATTTGGGGCAACGGAACTTGGTTGATATACTACACATCATCAAAGTCTAGCAAGCATATATGATATACTACACATCACAAACAATCCAATAAGTGACAAAACAAAAGACAAGAAAGCAGTACCTTGCAAATACTGGCGGATGAAAACAACCAACAACAAGAGTGAGAAAGGAAGAATGTGCTCAATCCACTTTGCAATCTGCTGAATATCATACCTCTGGTAGTTGGAGGAGGAGGAGGAGGAATCCCTAATAGCATCAGACAATGACACCAGAGGAACCCTCTCCTCAGCGAGTCTCCGGCGAGTCTCCGTCGACAGCCTCCTCCCTCTAGTACTCACCACATCAACACAACCAAATTCCCCAACCCGATTCCGCGACGAGGACGAGGAGGAACTGTTGTCTTGCTCTCCAGCTCCAATTATGCGTATAGCAACTTCCTCTGCCCCCCTGCAGGCGCTACCAGAAGCAGAAGCAGAATCGGAATCAGAATCAGAATCAGAAAAAAGCTGAAACGGAGGGTTTGTACGAGGAATAATCATAACATCCTCAGCAGAATCATCACGGGTTGAGCGATGAGCACCACAGTAATCCATTGCAAAAGAAAGTGGAGAACGGAAGGGGAAACTCATCCCAAACCAATTTACACTGCTATTGTTATTGTTGTTGTTCACAACTTCACCTCCAGAAGATGATGATGATGATGATGATGATGATTCCATCTTGCTGCCTACGGAAACTTAAAACCCTAATCTCTTTCACTTCACCTAACCCCTCCTTTTCTTTTTCCTTATCTGCAGTTTTCGAATTATGGGTTTTGCCCCCCAGGAATCACAGACACGGAAAAACCATTCCTTTTTCTTGGAAGGAAAGTTTTTGGTTTGTAACCATTGCGAGAGACGGAGAAAATATAATCCAACGAGGAATGAACTTTAATAAATGAACATAACGGGGATTCATATTCCCTTTCTTGGGAGAATGAAAAAAAGGAAACAGCTTCTTTGATAAATCAGTACATCTTTTCAGTACTTGGAAAATATTTTCAGTATTAATTAAGATGGACCGACCATTCACCAAAAATGAAAAAAAAAAAATTAACACATTTACGTTACTCTTGTTTTTATAATTATTTTCTTCTATATTCCTTTTTATTTTTTATTTTTTAGTAAAACATGTACTACTACTATTGTACCGAAAATTCACTCGTAAACAAGGTTACTGCATGATGAGAGGATTTAACGTCAACCCAGTAAAGGTAGCAGAACAAGAACTAGAAAGACAGAAGAAAAGTCAACGTCACGAAGCTGAAAACCTTAGATTTTTTATTTTTATTTGTTTGATTTTAAACAAATACTATCAGTTGCTTCCTTCCCTTCACAAAGCCAACGGATGAATTGCCATCGTCCCCACCTTTCTTAGATCCCTCCTTTTTTTCTCTTCATCAATCAATGCTTTTATTATTATTATTATTATTATTGAGGGTTTATTTTCGTTAGGTTATTCATAATAATAAGTGTTTGAGTCAGCATTCTCGTCCAAGTATGACTTCGTTTTCATTCAATTATTCATAAATACCTAAGATATTTTCTAAAAACAAAACTTATTAGGTAGAATATATCGAGGGCTTAATTTAAATGCAAATCTTAGGTAATATAATGTTATTAATTAATTGTCGACTTTGAGTTTGAACTTTGAAGTTAAGAGGTTTGGCACTAACACATACGTTTGCGCTGCGCCGACAAAAAATAATAAAAAGCCAGGCCATAATTCCACGAGCTAAATCCAAAACAAATTATAATAAAAACAAGTTCGCATAAAAAAATAAAATAAAAAATCAGTAAATAAAGAAGCATGCCATTACTTTTTCTGACAGTAACTGATAGAAATGAAGCTAGCTTTTGGTTCGTGCTTATTTTTATTAAATTTAGAGGGTGAAAATTACTTAGCAGAGACAGAGAGAGAAAGGAAAGAATAATGTATTTCAAGGTCACAAGTAGATGACATGAATGAAATGTAACAACTTAGTATATAGACTAAGCAACATAATACACATGTCTAGATGACATTAACTGCAAATCACAATCCACGCCCCTAACATGACAAGTATCTGATATTTCCATTTCAGTTTGAGCAACATCACCAACTGTTACAACATGTACATAAGATAAGACACCTTCATATGGAGGATGGAACAGAAAAAGAAAATAGAACAGGAGAGCACAATGAGTATGCATGCAGTAGTTCCATTAGCCCTTCCAGTTGTCTTTACGCTTCCGTATCTCTCTTAAAGCTTCAACGGGAGACTTGCAACCTAGCTTCTCCTGCGAAGATTTTTAACATTCCAGAAACACTTCAGTTTCAGGTTTAGCATTATGTCACACTTCAGAGTTCAGAACAACAAAGAAATGAAACTGTGCCACATTATTAAATTTCAATTTGCAATTGATAATAGAGACTAGTTGAGATGCATTTCCTGTCAATTTGTGCTTCTTCTTTTTTTAATATCCCTTTGAAGAGTGCGGGTGGGTGGCAAACCTGAAGCTCAGGTAGATCAACCCTCATAAATGGGTTGGTCTCCATCTCTTCCTCAATGGTTGAGGGAATTGTAGGTTGACCAGCTTGCTTCTGGTTCTGAGCCAATGTTAACTTCTGTCGTATCTTCAAATTGTCTGGCTCAATTGTCAGAGCAAATTCCAAGTTCTTCACTGTGTACTGGACACACAACAAATTCAAACTCCTATGGTTGAATAATTATAAAAATTATATAAGAGAGGCACTACATAATTATATAAATGAAACTATTACGCGGGTTTTGGTTGAATGACAAAATTGACGTAGACTTAAGATTGGCTCGATTTGATTATCTTACGGAGAGGAGGACAGAACTGGCTAATAGTGTGCTTCTGCGTCAAAATCCTCATAATGTGGAACAGTGGCATCGAAGGGTGAAGCTTTTTGATGGTAATCTGATGCGTAAAATCGGCAAGTGCACCGATCGTACCAAGTTGTAACACCCCGTTCTAGAACCGGTTTGTTAACATCGCATTATGATATTAAGCGCAGTTACAATCACCTGGGCTCAATTAAAATCCGGATAAATTTTTCATTTTAAAACGTACCGAACTTATAATACCCAATTTCGTGATCATAACCATATTACCTTGCGGAAACAGATAAATTAAGCTTAACATCATGTTCATTTCCCATTTTTAAACCATTAATTTACTTCTTGTTTAGTTCAACACTTCTACTATATTGTAGGTTTCTTCATTAGCTACCCGTGGCTTCAAACCGTGCTCAAATCGGAGCACTGTAGTCCAAGTTAGGACAATTTGAAGCAACACAAGAGAGTGTTGGTCACAGGCCCAGCGCGCTTCAGCGCGCTACCGGGCGCTCAAGCGCGCGCTATCGGGCGCTAAAGCCTCCATCTGGGCGCTTAAGCGCACGGAGGCAGTAAGCATCAGCATTTCCGGTGTGGATGGGCGCTTAAGCGCGCAACAGGGCGCTCAGGCGCGCTAGCCTGGGCGCTCAAGCTCCCACTGGGACGTTTTAGCGCGCAGAGACAGAAGCATCTCCTCCTTCAGTGGCGAAGGGCGCTTAAGCGCGGACCAGGGCGCTCAAGCGCGCAACCCTGGGCGCTTAAGCCCCACCCTGGGCGCTAAAACACGAGGGGGCAGTAAGCCACCCAACTTTCTGCAGCAAAGGGCGCTTAAGCGCACGCCAGGGCGCTCCAGCGCGCAATCCTGGGCGCTTAAGCCCCCACTTGGGCGCTCCAGCGCGAGGAGGCAGAATGCATTGGCACTCGCAGGGGCAGCAGGGCGCTTGGGCGCGCTCATGGGCGCTTAAGCGCGCTGCCAGGGAATTCCAATTCCCACATTTCTCAAGTCCAAGCCTAGGGGAAAATGCATCCCCATTACAAACCACAAATGTCCATGCCCCGAAACTAAATCCTAGCACTCATCCAACCTCTCCTCATGAGATTTAGCTAGAATTTGGGCAGCATAACCTTTGTTTTCTCATCGTTTACCAGTTTAAACGAAGAGGGTACCTAATTGATTTTCAGCCCAACCAATTCAACAACTCAATACATAACAAGCATGCATATATTGAATTCCAAGTAGACATCATTTACATTACATATCCTTTACAAATCATAGAACTTAGCTTACAAAACACTATGATCATTCCCTTGGCTCCCATCAACAAAAGGTGTAACCAAAGGCATGAGCATAGGCTAAGTTCATCCAATGAATCAAGATATACAAATGATCATGGGCTTTCAAAATAAAATCCTATACATGTCAACTACAAAAGACATGCATAAACTCAAGGAAGTGCCATATTTCAAGCATAATCTAGGTATGGCCACTTGCCACCAGAGGCTCCTGCAGCGTCCTTACCTGAAAGGGGGTCCCCACAACACGGGGTGAGATATACGAATATATCCAGTAAACCAGGGGTACTTGGAGCATCTCTCCACCCCACAGTTCCATATCAGTGTAATAGCAATAACAATAATAATGCAGTAAATACATATCTATGCAAAGTGCAATACATCTCCAGGAGAAATCCCTCGAGCTCTCAAGCTGTCCTAAGGAAACTCAGATGCAAATAGTCCTACTGGCCAGCTAACTACCAAGTATGATTTACGCATCGTCATGCCACATACCAACATAGGGAAACACCATCCTATGCCACACCAAATGCATACACATACGTATAACAAAGCATTACACTATTTTATTGCATTTATATACACTATAATCACCACTACCCTTTCAGGGCTTGGTGGAACAATCAAGGGAATTACACCCAAGGTCCGAAGGCTTACCTCAATGCTTCAGTCAACCTTTGTTCACCACCAACAGGTTCCACAGTCAGTCAATTACAATACTTCACTTCTCAAACAAAACCTACACAAGGTTTAATGCAATTAACACATATTGCATCCAATAACATCTCATAGCTATCAACCAAGCTATACAATTCATACCAAACATAAGCATGAACTCACCTATCCAATGGAGCTAATCAAGCTCCATAGCTTGCTCCAATGGTTGGTCTCTCAAGGTTGGCCCAATTGCCTCAATCCTAGACAACACCAAGGCATAATCAACAACCAACCAAACCAAACCATTTATCAACAATGCAAGAAATCCAATATCTAAGTGTCATATTCTTGCCATTTTCCAAATATACTCATTTAGCTATCTAAGCTCATTTTCACCGATTAAACGTCGTTCTTAGCATTTTTCACAACATGCTCTAAGCTTAAATCTTCCTAGAACATAGTCAATTCAACTACATTTCATAAAAATCCCAATTTACTATTCACAAACCCTAACTCATGCAAATTTCAAGGAATCATGAGGTTCAAGGGTTAGAATCTTACCACCAATGGTCACACAACCAAGGATTGATGGCTCCTCAAGCTTCAATGGAGGTAGAAACTCTCAAAACCCCAAAATCTCACAAAGGGTCGAATTTTTTAGAGCCAATATCTCACCACACAAAGCTCCCCACTAAGAACTAAGCTTGGATCATGAAAGAGGGGAAGATTTAGAGTGGTTTAGGCTTTTGAATCACTCCGATCGGTTAAGGATTGCTCCATATAGGTTCTCTCTCCTTCTCCCTCTCTTTTTTCCTCTTCTTTCTCTCTTCTCTTCTGTTTCTGTCGACGGGGAAATGGGGGGGAAGATTGGGTTTCTACTTGTTTGCCACTTAACATTAGTTAAGTGGAATCAAGTGGGTATTGGTTCGTCTATCTATTCAACTCCAATAATTACCAAACTTTACCCAAAAGTCTGGAATATTATTCTAGGAATATTTCCACTTTTATTTTTATATTTTGGGTACTTTTGCCTGTACCCATTTATACCCCTTAATTTTCACTGAGTACACTTTTTAACTCCAAAGTGACTCAGATTCATTTAATTAAGCCTTATACTTAATTTTACTCATTAAAACATGCTTAATTATTTAATTACATGCAATTTGCTAATTAATTAGGTTAGGGCTATTATAGTCACCCCACCTTTTAGCGATTTTGTCCGCAAAATCAAGAACGTACCTGTCCTTAAACTCAGGATATTGCCGGAGAAGCTCATCTTCCCGCTCCCAAGTGGACTCTTCAGGCGTCCTTCCTTCCCACTGGACTTTCACCATAGGAATATATTTATTTCTCAGCTTCTTCTCATCTCTTTCGAGTATCTTCAGTGGCCCAATAGGAGTCTTCAAATTCTCCCGGATCTCAACATTATCAGGTTGAACCACATGAGAAGGATCAGCTACATATTTCCTCAGCTGAGAAACATGAAACACATCATGCAAATTTGCCAATTGCGGAGGTAAGGCAAGCTGGTAGGCAACCGGTCCCACCCTACGAAGAATCTGGTAGGGTCCAATAAATCTCGGACTCAGCTTCCTCACTCCAAGGGCTCGTCCCACACCCGTAACCGGTGACAGCTTCAGGAACACATGATCTCCCTCCTCAAACTCTAGAGGCCGGTGCTTGAGATCATAATAACTTTTCTGACGATCCTGAGCCTTTTTCAGACGATCCCTAATCATTTTGATCTGCTCAGTAGTCTCCTGAACAAAATCCAATCCAAACCGCTCTGTGTCTCCAACCTCAGACCAACAGGTAGGTGTCCTACACCGGCGACCATACAAGGCCTCGTAGGGAGCCATACCCAGACTAGCATGGAAACTATTATTATATGAAAACTCAACCAGCGGGAGATATCGATCCCATGCAGTACCCTGCTCCAGGGTGCAAGCCCTCAGCATATCCTCCAACGTCTGAATGGTCCTCTCAGTCTGACCATCCGTCTGTGGGTGATAAGCAGTGCTCAGTCTCAACTGAGTGCCAAGAGCCTCCTGCAATGCTCCCCAGAAGCGAGAAGTGAACTTCGGGTCCCGATCACTAACAATGCTTTCAGGCACCCCATGAAGCCTCACAATCTCCTTCACATAGAGCCTAGCCAATCTCTCCGCAGAGAAATCTACCCGAACCGGCAAAAAGTGTGCGGATTTTGTCAATCTATCCACAATCACCCATATAGAATCATAACTAGCCTGTGTTCGCGGCAATCCCACTACGAAATCCATGGAGATACTCTCCCATTTCCATTCAGGAACATCCAGAGGTTGTAACATACCAGAAGGCTTTTGATGCTCAATCTTTACCTTCTGACAAATGAGACACTTAGAGACAAATTCGGCAATGTCTTTCTTCATACCAGGCCACCAAAAATTCATTTTTAGGTCCGGATACATCTTTGTAGCTCCCGGATGAACTGTAAAATGACCCTTATGAGCCTCTGTCATCACTTCTTCCGCCAACTGCCTAGGTACAACTACACGACCCTGATATAATAGTATACCCTCATCATTGCAGGATACACCACTCTGTCCTTTTAGTCGTCTAGCACTTTCATTTTGCAGCTGGGCTTCTTTGATTCTGGTCATCAGTTCATTCTCAATGCTCGTGATTTCAAAGCCACAAATTTGACATGGAAAGATTTTAGATAATTGAATATCTCTGAACCTCTCTATCACATCATAATCTCTAATCATCATGCTTGATATGCTCACAGATTTACGGCTCAGTGCATCAGCTACAACATTAGCCTTGCCAGGATGATATTTCAATTCAAAATCATAGTCTTTTAGGAACTCGGTCCACCGTCGTTGTCTCATATTCAGCTCCTTTTGATCAAACAAGTATTTCAAACTCTTGTGATCGCTGAATATTGCAAATTGCATTCCATACAAGAAATGCCTCCACTGTTTCAACCCAAAAACAATTGCAGCAAGCTCAAGGTCATGGGTTGGATAATTTTCTTCATGCGGTTTCAATTGCCTCGATGCATAAGCTACCACTCGCCTATCCTGCATCAGCACACATCCCAATCCCTTCTTGGAAGCATCGCTGTATAGCTCAAATTCACCTTCCGGGTCGGGAAGTACTAACACCGGAGCGGTCGTCAGTTTCTCCTTAAGGCTCTGAAAGCATTCTTCACATTCTTGTGTCCAAACAAATGGAGTATCCTTCCGGGTCAAACGGGTCAATGGCAACACCATGGCTGAAAATTCTTTAATGAATCTCCGGTAATAACCAGCCAAACCCAGAAAACTTCTTATTTCTGTTACTGTCTTGGGTCTCTCCCAATCAACAACTGCCTCTATCTTGCTAGGATCAACCGCTACTCCCTCAGCAGAGATAACGTGACCCAGAAATTGCACTTGAGAAAGCCAAAACTCACATTTAGAAGGCTTTGCATATAACTGTTTCTCTCTGAGAATTTGCAACACAGTTCTCAAGTGGCTTTCATGCTCTTCCTTACTCTTCGAATATATCAGGATATCATCAATAAACACAATCACGAATTGATCCAGAAACGGCTTAAATATGCGATTCATGTAATCCATAAACACCGCAGGAGCATTAGTGAGTCCAAATGGGATTACTTGATACTCATAATGTCCATATCTAGATCGGAAGGCAGTCTTCGGAATATCTTCCTGCCTAATTCGGATTTGATGATAACCCGACCTCAAATCAATCTTTGAGAAGACACAAGCACCCCTCAACTGATCAAGCAAATCATCTATGCGAGGGAGAGGATACTTGTTCTTAATGGTAACCTTATTCAACTGACGGTAATCAGTGCACAATCTCATGCTACCGTCCTTCTTCTTAACAAATATGACTGGTGCTCCCCACGGGGACACACTTGGCCGGATAAACTGCTTAGCCGAAAGCTCCTCAATATGCTTCTTTAACTCGGCTAATTCCGGTGGTGACATCCTATACGGAGCCAGAGAGATAGGCCCCACACCAGGCAATAGATCAATCGTGAACTCAATCTCTCTATGAGGCGGAAGTTGTGGAATTTCATCTGGAAACACATCCACAAACTCCCTCACCACGGAAATAGTGCCAATCTCCTCATGACTTCCGCCTACTAAACCCCCCACAAAGACATATCCCAATGCCCCGGCCCTCAAAGCCTTTCTAACCTGCAACACAGATAGATATGGGGAAGAACTAGTAGCAGAATCATCAGCATCAAGCACAATCCTTTTACCGCAGCAGTCTATCATAGCACAGTTCTTTGACAACCAGTCCATACCCAAGATAACTTGAAGGCTGATCATCGGTAAACAAATAAAATCCAGCACGTAATCTCGGCCTTCATATTTGAACTCAACATCTTTACACAACACGGATGTATAACACTCCTCTCCAGTAGCAGTAACCACTTTCATTGGAGGGCGAATGTCATACATTTGCAAATTTAGCCCAACGGCCATAAAATCAGACATACAGGAGTGTGTAGCTCCTGAATCAAACAACACTTCAACATCCATATTATCAATGTAAATTGTACCTTTCACTAGATTCGGAGCCTTCTCCGATTGCTGACGGTCCATGGTATATACTCTACCAACCGTCTGAGACTCTAGCATAGGTTGAACAACAGAGACCGGAACGGCAGTAGCTTGAACTGCCATAGTCCTTGCTTCGTTCTGAGGACACTGCCTGGAGTAGTGACCGGATCTTCCACATTTAAAGCAAATCACCTCACCAGTAGCACATGGACCTCTATGCTCTTTGCCACATCCCTTGCACTTGGGAGGAGGTCCTCTATCAACAAACTTCTTCTGAGTACCGGGTTTTTTGAACAAGTCAAAGGGCTTATTCGCATTCAGCTTCTTGCCTTGCACCTTCCTGTTCTTCCAATAACCGGAGCCCGTTGCTTTATGAGAACTAGGTGCCTGAGCCTCAGAAGACTTCTTGGTTTGGGACACCTTATACACTTCTTCCACCTTTCTACACTGGTTTACAAACCGACTGAACTCTCGGATGTCACAATTTGACATCTTCCGAGACATCTTCTCATTAAGACCCCATTGGAACTTGGAGGTCATTTCAGCCGGGGTGGGTAAGGCTCGCCCATAGTTGGCGTATTTCACCAACTCATTGAATTTTGAGAAGTATTGGTCAATAGACATCGACCCTTGTTTGAGATCGTTATACTCATTCTGCTTTTGTTCCCTAGCCTCTCTAGGGAAGTAGTTGTCCAAGAACAATGTCTCGAATAACCGCCATGTGATCTCCCGACCTTCAGCTTCTAATGGCTGCACGGTATTTGTCCACCAATCTTCTGCTTCCTCTTCCAGCATATAAACAGAGTAAGCCAACTTCATTGCGTCAGGGCACCTCATCACCCTGAATATCTTCTCCATAGCTTGGAGCCATTTTGCAGCCGCCATTGGCTCATAACC